>NW_022595305.1:164835-213157 GCF_009176505.1 Sitodiplosis mosellana | reverse complement strand
GCCCGGTCACTCTCTGAACTCTTCACATGAATGTACTTGAATACAATGCACCAGAAGAAAGTTATACCGTTTAAACGGCAAAATTAGAGCATTTTTGGGAGTCTTTCACTCGTATGACTGTAACTTGGGAACTGATGGTCGGATTTGGCTCAGATTTTGACACATACCTTATAAATGTTGGAACTATCGAATGGTAAGATGGATTTTTGAATAGTGGTGCCCTCTATGTGTCAGGCCGGAAACTTTTTGATCCATGTGTTATGAATGAATCAGCCGAAAATTCAAAGGGCAAATTTAAAATCAGAATCCTTCAAACAGGTAGCAGTCCATGTATCGAATTTTGCAATATATTCCTCACTCATTTCATCTGGAAAACTGCCCGACTTTCCTTTTCGAAAGAATCTGAAAAAATGGAAAAAATGATTGAATGTTTTTTCATGAAAAAAAAAATTGCAATGCATAACATTTAATCTAAGCTCTATAACCGCAATTATGTATTGAATTGATGCGATGGGACGCAGCAGCCAATGGAAAATTATCGTGCAACATTCAAAACTATACAGAAATTCGTAGCTATACTAACCGGAATTCCGTGTTTCCATTGACTTTATTCGATGAAGATTCTTCAGCGTGGTATATTTTTTGCATATTTCCAAATGCAGCATATTTCGTGATCTGTTTTAATTCATCGTCTGAATATTTACACTCTAAAAACTTCGAAATCCTTTTGATTCCATCGAAACGATTAGCGAACATTTCCTCATACGTCAAAAATAAAAGGTTGTCCACCGAATGACGAAGTGTCCAAAAATTGATCACGTGTGCATGAAATGATGCGTACTCAACTTTATCGGCAAGAAAAACATTGAAAAACTCCTCAATCGTTCCGGTAAATTTGTTGAAAAAGCCGCAAAGCATGTGATAAAAATGAAATGGCAACGTCTTTTGGATTTCGTGCAATGTAAATGATTTTCGGTCGAACGGTCCATAGTTCGATGGGTAATAGTTGCGGTGGCAAATGTGATTTTATAATTCGCGGTGATGATGCCATCGCCAATTTATCCAGATGATTTCGTAAATTTGTCTTAACAAAATTTTCCAAAAAGAGTTCATCAAATAAGGCAATCGGTTTCTTACTGGCGTCCGTTCCATTTTTCAATTGCCAAATAATATTCTCTACCCATGTTGAGCCCGTTTTTGGATATGATATTAGCCAAACATCATCGGATTGCACTTTGAAATTTCGTATTTGATCCGCGAACTTTTGAAACTGTGACTAGATCAAACATGGCTCGAACTAATAGTCTTTAGGAAATGGCAAATGTTCATTCGCCAGTGGTGTTGTATTTGCCAAAATAAAAGTTCCCAATTCTCTTGGTCGGTCGTTTGGCCGTTTTACTTCTTCGTAAATGAAAGTTTGCGATAATTTTTCATTTGAATTTTGCTCCATTTTAATTCTTCTAATTTTTCGAAAACAATGAAACGATATTTCAACGAACTATCACTCAGTTGAGTTGTACACGAAATGAACCGAACGAATTGATTGTACTTTACTGTCTAAACTCTAATCTAAAAATGGAAATCTATGACAAATATTATCAAAAAAAAAAATTATCGTTCGAAAACTATCAAATCGTTTATATTTAAATCAATAAAAATGAAAACGAAACATAACGTATGTACACACACAACACAAGTCAAAGCAACAGAACATTGATATTCCAATACATACCATATCCACCGTAACCATATACAACAGCTACACTGTGCGACAATGTGATTATTTTTTGTATCTGTTGTTGGTAATGTTTCATCAATAGTAGTTGCATTTAATGGCACCATTGAAAACAGACTCAATAAACTGAAAAATAGGCTCATAAATTCGGCTGTTTTGTTCACTATGGTTCTATGGTTACATGGTCAGATATCTCGAAAGACTATTGTGATGGAGCGAAAAATGGAGATTCGAAATCGGTCCAATTATTCTAAATTTGGTCAAAGAAGATTATTCATTTGCCTCCTACGTATGACATAAAGCATTACAACTGAAAAAGTGGCCACATTTAATTACGTTCGTTTAAACGTTAGAAAGACTAGAAAGAATTAGTGTTACGACCAATGTTGACAATTCTCGTGTCACAAGCAAAAACGATACTTTTCATTTTTAGTCAAAAGGTGTATATTGATTCGATGTTCATGAGCCACTAGTGTTCGTAGGTGCACTCGTACGCAACGGTCCCAGGTGCATTACCAATGCTGATGACACAGCAAAATGGGTCACGCGTTTGAGTTGGTCGCTGAGAGTAACACCATTAATTACATATTATTCCACAATAATGCTTACTATATCATTAAATTAGTTCGAATTTGTCGCACAGTGATATTAATACGTATATCTCGATAAGAGTGATAACAATCCATGCTGATAAGATGATATTTTGAGACATTTGGGCTACACTCGATAATAACCTAAACTTTAAACTATTTACTTCAAAAATTCAGATTGTATTCTCCCTTTTGTTTTCTTATTTTCTCTCTCTTTCTCTCTCTCTCTCTCTCTCTTTCTCTCTCTCTTCACTCTTCATTATTCTTCCTAAAGCATTTATTATCGGCATGAAAACACACATTTTTTTTCGAACTTCAATAGAAAATATTCTACTATATCCTAAAAACAATGTCATAAACTTTAAAAAAATTTCTTAAAAGAATATCACTTGTCACAAAGCAAACAGTTTACCAAATACTTCAATCTGCTCATTTTCCATGAAATATTTTCTTTTTTTTTTTCAATTAAAAATAAACTTTTTCATAATCGAAAAGTAATGCGCGATTTATTTGAAACAAAGAAGAAATGAAAAAAAGCGAGAGAAAAAAATACAACAGTGGGGCTCAACAGGGAATTGAACCCTGGACCTCTCGCACCCTAAGCGAAAATCATACCACTAGACCATTGAGCCAGTTATCGGTCACCGGCCAAAAATATTGCGAAATGCACTAATCCCAAATTTTTGCATTGAATGCTTAAGCGAATTTGCTTTGAGTTCAGTTTGCCACGACGATATGCTTTGCTCAGAAGAATTTTCCGTTCTTTAACACCAAACTGTTCAGAGTCCCTGTCAAATTCACTTCAAAAATACCTTTAGGATTTATCAATCTCATATTCACTATTTTCGAAACAAACAGAATATTTTCTAGAGATGAAAATATTGTTTTGTTGGATAAGCCGATTTGTATCAATACAATGCCTGGATTTGAGACATTTTGACTGACTAAAAGTGATTGTCTCGAACAAAATAAGCAACTGCAGTTAACTTTAATCACAAATCACTCTTCGTCAAAATGTCCCAAATTAGTCAACTGACTGAAAGAATAACTAAACGTGATTGTCTCCATACAAAACGCATGATTTCAATCAACTTAGCCAGTTTTACTTGTGTATCACTACATACAGTTACATTCAACTGAGTGACTGTTAGTCATTTTATTTGCACACTGTAACAAAGAACTAAACAACATACTGATTCAGTAATGAACTGTGTAAATTCGTCAATTTTGATATGAGCAGTTTTCGGTTCTTGGAAATCAATTGCTTCAAAACTATTTGGAAGTGGAACAAACAATCGCTATCACATTATGGACACGTTCACTACTTTCATCAGCCTTAATTCTCTTTCATCGCCGTCATATCGAATATTCAGGAAGTGGTGTGACCCAACATGGAGACTGTGTATCATTAATATAATAACTATACTAGCCACGCACACCAAGTATAAATATATTCATGGATTGTGTTTTTTATACAAATGAACCTAATCAGACAGATTGTTGGAATGTTCGATATCTGATATGTTGAAATTTTGGAGGAAAGATTTGATTTTGTTCATGTATGAAGGTTTCATATCACTTCGGTTGGCTCTGTGTAATTTGGCCACTGACGAAAAAGTATTTATTCCAAATATGTTAATCGAATTTATTCAAGTTAGATGTTAGTAAGAACCAATCGTCTTTTGCTATTTCAGGACATATTTCAAATAGTCATACACGATGTTGTCCAAATTGTCATTGATAGAAAAGCTTCTTGAATCGTTTGTTTAGAGCAAATATCACAATCGAATATGACGACATTGAAAGAGAACTAAAGCTGGTAACAACAGTGGACGTATTCATGGTGTGATAGCGTTTGTTTATTTCCCTTTCGAATTGTGTTGAAGCATTTGATTTCCAAGAACTGAATTTCATGGAAATAAGTCGATAACGGTACAAAATATAAAAATATGAATGAGCATCACTGTAACAAAGAACTAAACAACATACTCATTCAGCAATGAACTGTGTAAGTTCCCCAATTTCGTTATAAGCAGTTTTCAGTTCTTGGAAATCAATTGTTTCAAAACAATTTGGAAGTGGAACGAACAATCGCTATCACGTTATGGACTCATTCACTGTTTCTATCAGCCTTAATTCTCTTTCAAAGCCGTCAAATAGAATATTCAGGAAGTGGTGTGACCCACACGGAGACGGTTATGTATATATGTTGTAATTTTGGAGGAAAGATTTGATTTGGTTCGTGTACATGTACATTATGCTTTCATATCACTCCGTATCACGGTCTTCACTATAAATAGGCATTGTAGCATGCATCGTCACATCATTTTATAGTCGGTCGTCTAATGAGAATAACGTTCAGTTCAATTCTTATTCGAAATGTGCAAGTTTTGGATATGTTCATTCATTCTCAGTGTTGGAGTGGTCGGTATTCTGAGTGATAGTGTAATAGATTTCGCATCGAACACGTTGGAATTCATTGATCAAGTTCAGAGTAAATTAAAGTTAACAAACGATCCGAACATAATATTAGTGGTGGGCAATACGGGCAGTGGAAAGTCCACCTTGGTTCATTATGTGGCCGGTGATTTCAGTAAAATGATTTCAAAAGAATCAAACAATCCGAATTCTATCAATTACGTAATTGAAGACGGATTAGATGTGCAAAGCGGCGTCATTACATCGGCAACGGAATCGCGAACATTTATACCGGAGTTGGTCGTCGATGAAGAACAATATGCCTGGTACGACTGCCCTGGTTATCACGACACACGCAACGAAACCATGGAAATTGCGAACACATTTTTGATCAGAAGTGTTATCGAGAGTGCATCTAGGGTTAAAATAGTGCTGGTCGTCGATTATGATTCAGTTACCGAAAGCAACAGTCGCAGTGACTTCAATCAATTGCTCTCACGCACAGCACAATTGCTCAAAAGAGTGGACAAGTTTGAAAACAGCATATCGCTAGTGGTGACAAAAGCACCGCCACGAGGAAAAAGATATGTCGAAATATTTGAGAGTAGTGTGAGGAATACATCAGCCCAATTTATCAGTGATTATCGTAAGGTTTTACTGAGAAGCGGAATAAACGGAAAGAAAATTCTATTGATCGATGCTTTGTTAAAAACGAAGCCAAACGAAGATTATCCGAGAATATCGGTATTTTGGCGTCCAGATGATGTCGGTGCATTTGATAAACTAGAAAAACTTTCTTCGGGCCGTCATTTTATTCGCGAATCGATACTTCGACACACCTCTTATACGATCGTTCAACCGGACGATTTCGGCTTTCCATTATCAGCCGAGGCACAGCTACATGTCAGAAGTATGGTAGAGCAGCAGGTTGATAACATTTCTGCAAAGCTTCGTAACGTCACTGATCGACTGCAAGAAGCTTTTGATAAAAAAATCGAATCAGAGGGCAGCTTCCGGGAAATGTTCGATCGTATTGAACTGGGACTATTTCGACTCCAATACCCACGAAGAAGTGAGTCGGTTTCGCTTCGAAATTTAACTGATCGATTTCGGGGAATCATTGAAGGATCTAGTTTGCGATCGATCGATGTTGCGGAACTCACACGAATTGAACGAGACGAGAACAATTTGAATACGTTAGAATCCATTTTGAAGGGTGCGGCAGTGAATAGTAGTGAAGCATTAGAGGTGAATCACTCGGTGAAGATCGATTACAGATCGTTTTTGGCTAAGATCAAAGGCTTCTTCAGTAAACGCGAAACCGAAATACAAGGTGTTCTTATGAACGAGGCGCAACAGATAATCCAAAATGTCAACGAAGACCTGAAGAACATTGACACAGGTTTATTAACAGAAATAAACGGACGTTTGGAACAAACGCGAGGATTTCATGATAAATTACGATTGCTTCAGCTAGGAATAAGGTCGATTGCATCGAGTACGGTGAGGACATTTGAACAAAGAAAGAAGCAGTTCTCGGGTTTGATTCGCGTACTCAACATAACGGCAGTTAGTGCAAATGACCTAAATCGAATCGAGCAACATACATTGCACTTAAAAGCGTTGAAATCAATGTCAAAAAAAGACATCATTGTGCCAGTTGGTGATTGGATTGTAAATTCATCGAACACAATTAACTGTTTATCGACGGAATATGCTTGGTATTCATTTTTGCTACAAGTTTATGGTTTCTTGGCGAGTTATGACGTGCAAAAAATGTCAACGCCTACAATGTGGCCAATTTATCGGATTGGGGAACGCCGAATAGGCTACAAGGCCTTTTGGCTACATCTGACAATTTTAACGAATTGTGTAGACTGCTTAAAACTACATTGCAGTTTGAATCAACACCATTGCGATTGAATGATCTCAATCAAATCATAAAGACTACCATAAAATCACCACCGAATCACAACTGCACTGATGAAGTGATGACGATTGAAGGAAATTTGGTGAGAAGTTCAAATATCCAATTGTCGAAATGTCCATCGATAAAGACTTTGAAGCGATTGAATGTGTTCGTCGTCGACCGGTTCTATGTTGATAGCGATTTGAATTTGAATGGATTTGAAAATGTAGAGTTGCACATTTTAGCGAACAGATGGACAATCGTACAGCCGACAACATTCCGTTTGAATGGATTCAATGGAACCACACAGACAACACCACCAACGACGAATGGAACAGCAGGCAAACCAGGCGATCCGGGAATGAACTCGGGTAACTTTTTCGGTGCGGCAAATGAAGTGGTGAATGGTGGGTCATTGACGGTGGAGTTGATTGGTGGTAACGGTGGCGATGGACAAGATGGAACAGGCAACCAAGACGTTGAAGTTATACAAAAAAAAGAAGCTTCTGATGATCCCGGATATTACAAGATTTATCCAAGCAATTGTTGGACAAAATCTGTTAAGTTCGAAAGTGGATCGTATGTGAAAGAGTTTGACGGATGGAATGCAGCACTTATGAATTCAACGCTGTCTCACCTTCTTGGGAAAGAGATCAAATTTACACAAAAAGTATTTTCTGGCTATTGTTGTGGTGTGACTGGCACAGGGGGCTCTGGTAAGTTGAAAATTTACCATAAAACTCATGCAATTAGACTGATGATAATGAACTATCATTTCACAGGTGGCCGCGGTGGTGAGTCTGGTTACTATGAATTCATTCACACCGGCAACAACACAGCTAATCTTCCAAAAAAGATACGAAGGAAGGGAACAAATGGCAGAAAGGGACAAAATGGTAGGATATGTAAAACTACGGGACTTATTATTCGTATGACCGGCATATACAAGAGATTCAATGAAAGAGGAGGAATGATATATAGCAGACCAAAAAGATCCAACGAATCAATCGAAGATCCCCACTGCCCTGATAAATATGCAAGCAGCACAGAGATAGTCCCAAATCCACCCGCAGATGTGCATGTGGCACACACAATAATCGAATATAAACGATTTTTGCGTGAAAATATGGGCAACGCAATGCTTTTTCAAATTATACAAAAGACTAACGATGCAATCTTGCCTAATTGGAAAATTTAAAAAAAAATTATAAATGATTGAATTGCGTTGCACTGTGTGGGTTTCGAATAACACGAAGCAGTAATGACTCAAATGTTTAATCATATCTCTACAACTATCTAGACGATCTTGGGAAAAACTAATTACCACCTAATTATTTAATCAACTCTTGTTTTCTGTGAAAAAATTATATACATACAAACTTTCATATTTTTTTCACAAAATTGACCATATTTGTATGGGAGGTACCCGTAAATTACTTTCGATTGGCTTCAAAAATCCAGGGATTGAGTTTTTTGGTGAAAAAATAAGATACAGAAAGTTTCGTGACGTTTGGAATATCACAAATGGGTTTTTTCTCCATCAAATCTCGTTTACCAATCTAAATCTTGCGCTGGCCTACAATTCTTAAAAACATACAAAAGATATGGTTTTAGATAAACTAACTGCCGAAAAACGGGATTTTTCATTACAATTTCATATAAAATGAGGGTTCTCATAAAATCATATTTTTGCATATTCCGACTCAAAAATGGTTCAAAGTGCTTGCTTTTCATTACTGATTTACGTTTTTTTATTGATTTGTTTCGAAATTTCGCGTGAAAATACTTAAATTGCGCATTTAAAGGTTAAATTTCGAGGATATATACAAACATTCAAAATATGCTAAATAATATCAGAATAATACTTCTCGTATCCAGATATATGGTTGCGTTAACAGCAACGGCAGCCGCAATCGTTCCGACGGAACAAGACGAAAGAAGAGCGCGCATTCACATAGAGGGGGAAGTAAAGTGCGCATACACATCGTCGTTAAAATATCACAGTACCCATTGGTTCGTGTTTTAACGACGATGTGTATGCGCTGTATTTCTCCTCTATGTGAATGCCGTTGCTGCTAACGCAACTATATATCTGGATACGAGAAGTATTATTCTGATATTATTTAGCATATTTTGAATGTTTGGATAATACGAAAAATGATACTTTTACCTGTTTGGACCCAAAAATAGTCCGAAGTAGCTATGTTTCATTGCTGATTTGAGTTTCTTTGGTCATTTTTCACTACTTTTGACCCGTTCGTCACATAGATTTGCATGAAAAAGCAAAAAACCAAGTAAAAGTAAATTTTGAAAATTCTCTGCAACCAAATTTTTTCAAATGGCCAGAATTTTCTTATATGGAACCAATTTAGAAAAATCCTTTTGAGGGTTTTCCTGTCTCATGGACCTCCAAACTTCAATACATCCGCTCTGGGTTAGACAACTTCAACTTTTTTTTTCGCACAGTGTAATGAACACGTTCTTTGCGGAATGTAATTTTTTGAGTAGTAACAATGGGAAATAAAGTTTTCTTTTTAAAATTTAATCTTAAGAAGTTTCAGTCTTCTATCTCTTTTTTGTTTTTGTCTCTACAATTGTATTTTTACTAAAACAATTTTTTAGTTGTACTATTGAACAAGACATAATGACACTTGGCCATTGGCCACTGCAGTGGTCATCATGATAAAAAATTAAAGCAAAACAAATTTATGGAATTCACGTGGATTAATTTAGTGTTGAAAGAAAAGGTAGCAGAAAGAATACGTCAACTAACCTCCAAATGAATTCATTTTTTTCTTTTTATCTTCTAATTTGATATATTGTTACTTTTATTCTCACAATATGACCCGAATAAATGTTGATCGAAACATTGAATTTGTGTATTTATTACAAAAAGATTAAAATCTAAAAAAAAAATTGGATGCTTGTAGTCAAAGATTTGCGTGCAGCAGCTCTAGTCACTGTCACTTTCCGATTGGAAATCATTGACATCGATGGAGAATTTGTATTCTTGATCGCAGCCCAAGTACGAGTCGCTCATGAAGTAAAGTGTGTACTCGTGATGTCCAGGGCTCGGTGCAATGAAATCCAATTTCACTTTGGCCTTTTGTTGCAGCGTCAATCGTTTGATGGACAGTAACGAATTTGAACGTGGATCTCCAACCACAACCCACCAACCTTCTTCGCGTTTCTGAAATGAGAGAAAATGGAAAATTAGAAACAAATGAACAAGTGATTTTCTTTCTTGAATTAATACCTGTGGATAGAACGGTGCAATGACTGGTCCAGTAACTTCATCCTCTCGTTCAAGATGAACGGCAATGTTAACCGTCTGTCCGGATTGCAAGCGATCTTTGTCAGCCACTTCGTAGTTCATCTCAATGTTTGGATACCGGTTGCAGAATCTGGCCACATCAGCCATTTGACTTTCGTCCAATTGCAACAATTGAATACGATCGTCATCTTCCAATTCCAAGATATCAAAGACCGTTTCGATCTCCTGGTCTTTGCAGCGCTTGATGATGTCAGCAGTAAAGTGTGGCAATTGCTTGAGATATGAATCTTTGCTCCACA
The DNA here is from genome assembly GCF_009176505.1 of Sitodiplosis mosellana. Taxonomy (NCBI): domain Eukaryota; kingdom Metazoa; phylum Arthropoda; class Insecta; order Diptera; family Cecidomyiidae; genus Sitodiplosis; species Sitodiplosis mosellana. The sequence continues at coordinate 202,932 of NW_022595305.1, read as the reverse complement.
TTGCTTGGGTCACCATCTGGGCGAGCTCCATCGCTGCAACAGCCGGTGATAGCCATCCATTTGAACTGAGCACATCGACACAAGCTTGAATCAATCGAATTGATTTGCTAAGGATTTGTTCGGTGTCACCTTGCAATTCTGGACCAAGCTGAATACGCGACAGATGAGCTTGTAGCAAAAGATTGGTTTTGATGTGTGGATCATTGTATCTGGAAGAAAAAGATAAGTGGATTTGGTTAGAGAACGATTATATACCACTAACATATGGGTACAATTGATTGAATCAATTGAAAATTATCAAATCAAAGTTCAAAACCAAACCGAAACCCAAAAATGACTAAAAGAAATCACTCACTTTGGTGATGCACCATTCGGACCGGACAATTTGTTCGGCAACCGTTGAGCCAAGCTGCGAAGGATGTTCTCTTCGTGATGTCGCACAACAACGTCTTCATATTCAGCAGCCGACGAAATGATCTCGAGCAAACCTCTGATTTTCGTTTTGCTATTCAACGACAAGCTGAACAATTCAATTGTGGTGTAGTTGATGTAGTAGTATGCCGCAATCATGCCCAAGTTTAATGGTAATGTGTCCATTCCATCTTCAATACTGATACATTTCGATTGTTCCAAGTCGTTGAGTGTGTTCTCCACCAATTCGGACAGATGATCCGATAAATGTCTGCAGAAAAAAGAAAATTGATTATGAAAAATTTGCAATTCCATTTGAGAAAAAAATCGTTTCAATTCAAAAAGTTCAATTCTTCTTTCGAATCGATGATTCAATTGAATAGTTAATTATGTAGGGGACTTTGTAGGTTTGGTAACGCTTTTTGTGAAAGGAAAATGTTTCTCACCTGTGTGTAACGCCTTGCAAATTGTAATAATTCGGGTTTTGTGTGAGACGTCGATACAGGAATGTCCATGTCAGGTAGTCGACAGCGTCTTGCTTGTTTTCGATGGTCTTCGTGACGATCTCTGCATTAAAATGATCGTGCATTCGATGATCCAAATGACTTTCAATGGGTAGACTTTCGCTTAAGAATTTCTTGAAGAAATCTTTCTTCGATGTTTGACACATCAAAACACATTTGGCATCATGGTCTTCAATTGGCCGATTGGCGCGTCCAATCATCTGAAGTACATCGGTGACTGGGTAATCTTCGTATGAATGATTCTTACCATTATAGTACTGTGTATCCATGATGATGGTCAAATGAGCCGAAATGCTAATGCCCCAGCTCAGTTCACGTGTAACTACGGCAATTTGAATGGCTCCAGTTTGAAACAATTGTTCAACGATGCGATGATCTGAAGCGGTTAAACCTTCATGAATGTATGCAACACCTTGTGACAATGTCTCTTTCAGCGTTTTATCGGTCATGTGTTCCAAAAATGGTTCAATGTCTGATTCTTCGGCATGGAAGAAGCGATTGGGTTGTGCTTCGGCTGCGGCATATGTTAAAATATCGATGGCTGTTAAACGAGCTTGTTTCCGTGATGACACAAACACAATGACCGGTTTAATGGGACTGTGCTTAACAATGGCATTGTAAACTGGTTTCGACATCGATGCAATACGCGATGCATTATGTGTCATATTGAAGCCTTGCACATGCAACTCAAGTGGAATTGGTCGAACACTTGGATGGAAATTGAATGTGCAGTTTGCATTACAGCCCAACCATTGAGCAACATCACGAGCATCGGCCAATGATGATGACAGAGCCACAATTCGAATTTGACGATCGCTTGATGTGTGAATTTGCGACGAAATATAACGCATACGCGAACAAACAACTTCCAACACGGGACCCTCTTCACCACCGATCAATTGCAGCTCGTCCACGATGAACAGATGTACGTTTTGCACATTCTTTCGCTGTTTCCAACGACGCGATAGAATGTCCCATCGATCAGCCGTTGTGATAATAATTTGACCTTTAGCCAGTAGTTTTAAGTCGGTTCCGGTTTCGCCGGTTAGTTTCACCACTTTAATTCCAAGCAACGAACTGAATTTGGCATGCCAATCGGCAAACACCAAATCGGCTAACGCTTCCTTTGACACCAAATACACGCATCGACCATCCGATTGCTGTGAGAATAGACGTAGCACAGCGAACTCAGCGATGGTTGTCTTGCCGGAACCAGTTGGTGCTCCGACGAAAACATTATCGTCACTGTTGTACACCGCATTGAAGACTTGCGTTTGAATTGGGTTAAATTGTGGGAAATTCACACGTTTATTGTTGTACAATGTTTCGAATTTCGAATTACGGAGCGCCGAAATGGGTAGTGGTTGCAAGTCAAGCAATTCCGTTGGTGGTAGATTTTTCTCGGGTAAAATCAAATGACGGAATGAAATTGGTAGCTGTGTTTCGGCGCCAATCCAACGATCGGACACAATTCGCAAGAAATACTGCGGTGGTAGTGGTTCAAAAACGGGTACAAAAAACTTCACCAAATGTTCATCGCCGGCATATTTTGCTTTGAGCAAAAAGAATTCATGATGCAATATAACTTCTGAGTCAACGTCTTCGATGAGAATCCAAAAACCTTCCGATTGACCGTGCACCTTTTCGTCCCATTGGAAATCAGGTGTTATTGTCAATTCAACACGTAGCGTTGACCGTGTAATCGGCTGAATGTGTGTGGATAGCTCCAATTTTGGGAATTGATGAACAAATTTATGGATTGTCTTACCCAATTTCGGTACACGTACCAATTCACCGATTTCATTTGGTTCCAAATCATACAACCGATCCCATGGGAAGTTTTTCTTTTCGATTTTCTTCACAATCTCTTCGGGCATTTTACGGAATTGTCGCAACGGTGACATCGATTGCCACATTCGACGATCCACCATTTTGCATAGAGTTAAAGTTTTATCGGCCAATTGAGCCCAACCACGATGCAGTACAATCTCATAGATTGCACGCAATAATCGTGATGCGGACTGTGTTACATAGACCATGTCCGACATCAGTGCGAAACCTTCGAGCTTCAGTTGTGATATGTACGCTTGTAATAAGACATTCACTTTGGCCGATGGCTCTTCGATCGATTCTTTGATCGGAATTGGGACGCGTTCCATTAGTTTTTGCAGCTCCAATTTCTCCTCTTCACGTACATTGATGTTTCGGAATTCGCCAGACAATGAAAATACACGGAACAGTTCGATTTCGCTCAACGTTGGCTTCAGCAATTGATTGTATGTCATCATTGTCTCATGTGTGCAGTAGTAATGTGAAGCGATTCGACCGAGTTCAGTAACTTGAAATTGGCCACTCTTTCGATCATATTTAACCAAACCGCTACGATCCAAATGCAACGCAGCTGTATGCACCAAATCCGCACGGAATTGCTCAAGATGTGGATCTTCTTTGAGTCGATCATACGAAACACCGTACAGTGTTGGCTGTTTCAACATTCGCACGTAAAGATATGAATAGCCCAACCAAATCACGGCATCACGAACATTTTGAACAGTTCCCAAGACGATTTCTGCGTTAAGCATGTCGGGCATTTTCGATACCATTTGACTTTCGATTGGAAGTTGTTGATTCAATAGCGATAGATAGTATTGAAGTTCACTGTGGTTCGTAATCAAAATACCTTCTCCTTTTGTATCGTACTGTGGCCGACCGGCTCGACCCAACATTTGTAGCACATCTAATGCTCCTAGCTCAACCCATCGTCCTTTTTCCGGATTGTAGATCTGCGTTCCCTTGATTATGACCTGAGGATAAGAGAAAAAAAATGGTATTTTTTTTAGGGTTGATGTGTCAAGCTCAAAAGAAAACAATGAAAAAGAACTCAACATACCGTGTGAGCTGGAAGATTTACACCCCAAGCCAGCGTGGCCGTTGAGACAAGCACTTGAATGTGTCGATCGGCAAACAAATCTTCGACCAATGTTCGGTCAACACGAGTCATACCAGCATGATGGATAGCGAATCCATATGGTAATAGATCTTTCAATTCATTGTTCTTCACTTGTTCCGCTTCAGATCGTAACACCTCCATACTGGCGGATCCTTCACGCAAGAAGCTTCCCAATGTATCTTTTTCCAAGCACATGTCACGAATGGCTCTAGCTGTTTTGCCCGTTTCTTTTCTCGAATGTACGAAGACCAGTACTTGATTCTTGCCTGCATGCTCCATAATTTTCTCATAAACAATTTCATTCATGACTTGGAATCGTTTTAATGCTTTCTTTTCGGTGACACCAATATACTGTTGCTCCAGAGCAACTGGCCGGAAACTGTTATCAAAGTAAAATAGACCGGTATCCAGGTTAACACGTAAGAATGTGGCTACATCTTGATAATTGGGCAATGTGGCAGACAATCCAACTAAACGCACATCTTCTTGCGTTGTTTCGATATTTCGAATGGTACGAGCAACGAGTGCTTCAAGCACTGGACCTCTTTCATCGTGGAGCAAATGGATTTCGTCAATGATTACCAGTCGAACCAATGAAGTGAATGTTTTTTCGCCTCCCTTCCGCGTAATAATATCCCATTTTTCCGGTGTGCAAACAATAATCTGCGTTGCTGCGATTTGTTCACGTGTCAACTGATGATCTCCAGTCAATTCGGATACGGTTAAATTGTAACTGGCCAAACGGCGTCCGAAATTGCCAACCATTTCTTGTACAAGTGATCGCATCGGTGCGACGTAAATAATTTTGAATTCATCGGTGTTGATGGTTCCATCATCATTGATGTGCTTGCCAATTTCTCGCATCATACAAAGCAAAGCAACATTTGTTTTACCAGCACCGGTTGGGGCACACAACAGCATATTTTCATCACTTTCCAATGCTGAACGCCACAAACGACTTTGGATTCGATTCAATGATTTAAATCCATCAAATACCGGTTGAACGTATTTTGGTAGCTTATCAATTGGCTGCAGTGATTCGTTGTCATCGAATGGTTTTGGCTTTAGTGCTGGCACATGCACTTCTTCATAACCCTTGCGTTGCTTACGGAAACTACCATCGGGCAATTGACAACGTTTATTTGCCATGAAATGGCTGCCTTGTGTAAAGGACAATTCGTCTAACTCGAGCAATTGACGTTGACCAACAACTTGACCGGCACCAGATGCACCACCCTCTTCATTGTCTGCCTTTTGTTTTTGCACTCGTGATGCACCACCTTCCATGTCATCGTCATCATTTTTACCAGTCTCCAATTGACGCAAAATTTTCGCCAAATTTGCATCGGCGCGCATCGTTTCACGCAACTTCTGACGCTCCGACTCACTTTGCGACGATGCCAAAAGTGTGCAGTACAAAATCATTTCACGATTTTTCTTCAGGATTTTGATGAAATCGAAACTGTCGTAGCCGAGCAACAAGACCAATCGACTTTCACACTCACTTTCAGTGCCTGTTTCTTTGAGAATGCTCAACACTTCGTTCGCTTTGGCCTGCGAGATCATGGCATCGTTGTAGTACTTACTCAGGCATCTTTGTAACCAGTATGCATCGATATCGTGCGGGTGCAACGGACGCTCTTTTTTGTGGACTTCATCGTTTGTACCGGTGAGCTGGTGAGGAGAAAAGAAAAAAATGGTTTTGTTTTAGTACAACTTTGTTCAGAATTTTTAAACAAAGTTAAAAAAAAAAGAATGTGAAACTAGAATAAAATCGGCCAATTTTCCTCGACACAATGTTCAACACTTACATTTTCTGCATGCAATGTATTATCAATGCGTGCTTCTTCACCTTCATCTTCCCCATCATCGTCACGAACCTCACCAAAAACATCCTCATCGCTTTCATCTTCCGATTCTTCAAACTGTACATTAATGCCATACGTCTCATCGAGTTGTTCACCTTCGCCGGTGCCGATTGTATTAACCGAGTCCGATCCAAAATCGGTGATTTTCTTGCCCAAATTCACGAGCAATGCGAATCGTTCATCCGCCACTGAGCCCAACAAACTATCAATTTCCCGCTTTCGTTCGCGATCTTTAAGTTTGTCATTTTTAAGCACGGTCAAAATTTCATCGGCTGCACCACACAGAATGTCTCTTGGCTGGTCGCCGAGTGCTTCTTGGATAAAACTCAGCAACACTTCGTATGTTTGACGTGTCTCTTGTGTTTTTGGTCGATAAACAATGCCAACCATCTCATCAATGCCTTCCGACAAAAGAGTGGCGCCTTTCATTCGATCAAAATCATATTGGGCTTCATCACGTTTCTGACGCTTTGCTTTACGTTCCTCTGTCTTTTCCGGCTTTGAACGCTGGTATCGGTCTCCCATTCGGGTTCCATCCAATTTGCCAACCAATGAACAAACTTCACCGGTCGCCTCATCACGACGCGGTCTTTCGATCAATCGAACATCCGCTTGTAGAACTAAATTTGAATTCTGAAAATGAAAAAAACAAAAAAACAACAATCGATTACAAGCCGAACGTTTTCAGTACGTATAACAAACAATGCCCCGAATTTGAGGTTAGGAGCAATTGGTTGTTTGGACACAATTCACTTTTTGTTGGAAAATTTATGGAAAACTCACCGCTTTATATTCATACTGTAACTGACGAGCTGCCGCATCAGCCATGCTTCTGGAATTTTAACACAAATTTCACATAAAACAATCAGATTTTTAGTTTAAGTTTTTTACTTTCTTTTCTGTCGTGTATTCGCTTCACTACGTTATAGTTGATACTATCAAACCAAACTAACATTGACAGGCAGAGCTGTCATTGAAATGGCGATGATGGTTTTTGTCAAGTGTTGACTGATGCACAAGCGCTGTAACATACCTTTTACATCAACACGAGCGAGGTTGAGGTTAGGTTCATGCGAACAAACCAATGACCAATGTATGTTTGGGATTTGAAATGGGCTTTGTTTTTTTTCTCTTTGCAATTTTCATGAGAAATGGTTTTCAAAAATGAACTATGATTTCCATGAAAAAGCTTACCGAATAAGGAAAAACAATGCAAATTTCAAAGAAGAACAATCGAAACAGAGATTTCAATTAATCAACATTTATGGTTCAAAAACCAGATTTTTTTTCGTTAGGAAGAGATTTTTCTTAACAGAATGCGGTTTTTCCTGAAAACCAAGTTCATCACAAATCCTGGAAAAAAGCAGTCAAAATAAAAACAAGTCCATGTCGTATTTTTTGTCAATTTGTACAATTTATTAAAGTTGTTCAACGAATTGAAAACCCCAATGATGTTACAACGTACAAATGAGATTTTTTTTAATTGTTCAACATTGTTGTAATGTTGTTTTTTTTGTTTGGTTGCGAAAAATGAGATAAAAATGCCGAATATGATAATTGATTGTGTATGTCGCCATAGGCGATCCGACCGCCAGACGAGTATTTACACAATCCATTTAACAAATGGGCAAACTTTTATCTCAAACCATTGTAGAAGTGCTGGTTTAATCGAAAAGACCGAAGCCCATGTCGTCATCCTCTTCTTCGGATTCTTCCTTTTTCTCTTCTTTCTTCTCTTCCTTCTTGCTTTCGGCAGCGGCAACTGGGGCTGCAGCAGCGGCGGCGGCGGCAAATTTCGATGGATCCTGTAGAGAAAAAAATAAACAAAGAGAATTAGTTATTTTCGTTGGAATTGCGGCTTTTTTCTTCGGATTTTTTTTTGGGGGGGTTAAAGTCAAAATGAAGTGGGAGAAAAGTCAGGATGATGTCAACTGAGGTCAAAATGAAGTTAAAAGGAAAAAAAAGAAAGATTCAAAACAAGAAAAAAAGAAGAAAAAGTGAAAAAAATGAATGAAAGATAGAAAAATTCCTAACACTTTTTCAAAAACCCATCAATCGAACTGAACTAAAAAAGAGTCATCCAAAAATGATCAAAAAAAAAGTTGAACCAAAAAGCCGATGCTTACCTTGATGTACTCCTTGATGGTGGTGGCTTGTTCGAATTCGACATCGGTGGTGGCGGCCAAAGCGAGCAAGTTCTTGAAACCGTTGGCAATGCTGTGTGGTGCCGATGCAATGGTTGGGTATCCAATTTGCAATGAAACGGCAGCCAAATTAGCAACACCAGCCAAGAATTTGGCACGAAGATCTTCTGGTTTGATGTCCAAAATATCGGGTGAGAAAATTGAACCGGAATCGTACACTTGTTGAATGGCCAAACCGTACGAGAATGGTGAAATATTCAACATGTTCAACAAAGTGGCTTCTGAAGCACCGACTTTGTCGCCTGGCTTCAAGATTGGCACATCGTTGATAATTTCAATTGTACCCTTTGAAATTTTGGTTGGGATTGACAAAGCTTGGAAGAAAGATGTCTTTTCTGGACCCAAACCGGTGTTTTGAGCTGGAATGATGACATCCAATGGTGCAATAGCACCAGCACGGGCTGGAGCACGAACTTTGCTTTCGGTCAATTTTTCACGTACCTCACCCAAATCACCCTTGGTGAACACGAAACCAACGTTGCCCTTGATGTGTGGCAAAATCTTTTCCAATTGGCCATTGTTCTCCAAATGACCACGGATGGCTTTACGCATCATGGTGTTTTTACCGCACAATACGACGGCCAAACCACGCAATGATGTACGAATGCTTTGCATTTGACGCGAACCAACATTGTCGCATCCGACGATGAAACATTTTGGATATTCATCCAAAAGTTGCTGCATGAAACGAAAAACAAATTAGTTTCATTCAAAGGGAATTTATGGACTGGATTCATATGCTTCGGTGAAGAAACAATAGAAAATTGTTCGAAATACTTACAACAACTTTAACGAAATAGTTAGCTTTCCAGGCTGCCTTGTTCTCCCTACCCATTTTGAATCGTGTAAGGACTTCCTTCGAAATTTAAGAACTGTAACAAAATGCAATCAACAACATTAGCAATAAATTCGATGGAATATCATCAATTTTTGCAAAATTATTATCCATTTCATAGATAAAAACCACATTTTCTATAGATTTTTGTGCAAAATCGCAAAGAATGCTCATTGAACCGAACCACACACACACACACACACACATTCTAACCTCAAATAATTTGATACATTTCGCTTGTGGCGATAATCATGGAATTTTACGAAAATTCCACAAAATAAATAGCAAATTCAATTTTATCGCATATTTTTCATCTGAATTAATAAGATTTAACTCGATTCATCGATGGATGATTGAAATGAAATCAAATTATTTTCGGTTTTTCTTCACACATAAACACGAACTCACCAAGTGCAAAGTAATACACAGTAAAAAGTCACGGACTTAAATGGACGAGCTGTCATGTGGTTTGCGCTTATATAGCCTCGTATGGGTGCGTTTACACAGCCGTATGAACCGTACATTCTGTCTAAACCGATTGAATCGAATTGAGCGAATCAAATGAAAGAAGAAAGAGAGGAATTTATTTTTAATAACCAAAATTTTCTTCATGAATTTTTTGGCGGAAAAAAATGCCAAAATGAATTTTTCAAAATTCAAAAAAAAAAAAATGTTTTTTACAGTTGACAAATGAAAATGTGTGAATCATCATCAGAAAGCGGTTGAAAAAAAAACGCAAAATTCCGATACCGTGAGCTGTCAACGTGTGGCCAACTTCATTGCAATTGTTGCGTCAAAGTCTTGCAGAACAATATTATTTTGGTGTTGTGTGTATCTCATTTTTCACATTTGCAAATAGAAAAAAAAATTCTATATTGTTCGAGGCTGACGAAGCGGAATAAAGAAGAAAAGAGTTGCGATCAAAACGAACGAATTTTGCGGTGCACTCTTTTTATTTCGATTATTGAAATCAGGCCAATTTTATTGTTTTGGGCAAAGATTAGGAATTAAGTGTTCAGAAAAAATGGTAAGTGAATTTGCACTACATGAAATGTATAACCAGGAAATAATTAGAAAGGATTGCACCAAAAAAAGTGATTAGTAATCATAAACTAGAGATGAGAAATTTGGTCAAAATATTACACATTAGCCGATGTTGACTTTTTTTTAATCAGTCAATGGACTAAATATTTGTCAATATTTTTTTTCTACTCCATTTCTCATTCGGTGTGACTAATTCATTTTGTTGTTGTTGTTGGTGAAATTTTTGCAGAACAAGCTGAAATCATCGCAGCGTGATAAGGTGAAGAAGTTTATGGCAATAACGCAAACGGGCGAACAAACGGCCATTTTTTGTTTGCAAAACAACGAATGGAAGTTGGATCAGGTGAGTGTTTCTCTCGATTGTAACAGTAAATCTTCACTGAATTCCATAATTAATTATATGTACAAAATTGTCATCCAGGCTAGTGATAACTACTTTCAACATCCGCAAACATACTACCGGGATTTGGACCATAAAAAGATCGAACAATTGTTTCGACGGTATGAAGACCCAAATGATGCGACAAAAATGAACATGGACGGTGTATGCCGTTTTTTGGATGATTTACGACTTGATCCATCGTCAAAATCGGTGTTGATTATTGCGTGGAAATTCCGAGCCGAAACACAATGCGAATTTACACGCACCGAATTTGTTAATGGTTTTAATGATTTAGCCGTAGATAGTATAGATAGCTTAAGAGCAAAATTACCGTCACTAGAAACTGAATTACGGGATTCGAACAAATTCAAGGATTTCTATCAATTTACGTTTAGCTATGCGAAAGAGGACACACAAAAAGGTATCGACTTGGAAATGGCCATCGCCTACTGGAACATTGTACTCAAAGGTAGAATGATTTTTTTGTTTTGCTTTGGTAACTTTTTTGTCAGCATTTTTCTTAATTTCTTTCGAAATTCCTTTTTTAAATGAATTCTTTTTTGGTTTTCTTTTCGATTGGGTCTATTCCACCATTGACTTTAAATCGAAATATGAGTTTTCTCTCGAGTTTCAATTGAAATATGAGTTGGTTTCATATCAGTTCACATGTTTCATGACTCTCCTTTTTTCTTCATATTTCAGGTCAGTTCAAATTCCTTGACCAGTGGTGCGAATTTCTGAAGGTACGTTGAACATTAATTACAGTGATCTAACCCCACTTTTTTATACTTCACTCAGTTCTTCTCAATGAAGAGTAACCGCTCATTCATAATCAGTTTCTTCTCATGGTCCTCGTTGAAAGTTTTTCTTTTACAATCGTTTTTCCTACTCACACGTTTTTGGAAAACTCCGGTTTTTTCTTTCAATCGCAAAATATTTACCATGATTACATTTTCGATCCCCAAAGATGATCTAAATAAGACTACAAGTCACTGAGCAAAGAAAGCATAAGACAAAAAAAGCCTCTATACTAATTCATCTATTTTCAATGTTTCCACAGAACAATCACAAGCGGTCCATTCCGAAAGACACGTGGAATTTGCTGTTGGACTTTGCAGCACACATCGATGACAGTATGTCAAACTACGATGCGGAAGGTGCGTGGCCGGTGTTAATAGATGACTTTGTCGAATGGTTCCACACGAATTATCAGCGACAATCGGTCATCAGCCAATCGAGCAGTGGCAGCAGTGGCAGCGGTAGCTATCAGGAAAAACCACACAGCAACATGTACTGCGGCTAAAATCGATTCAATTGGATCGTTTGACACACCAACACCTCCCTCCTCTTTAGAAGAGAAAAAAAAAATCAATTTGTTTTCTTTATTCTGCATATTATTTTCCAAATGCGTCAGTCTTAATGTCAGCCTCTTTTATTATCCTCGTTACTACTTTAAATCTTTTAACAATTTGGCTATGGCGTTCTAATGGAGTTAACACTTCTCTTTTTTTTTGTTTTTTTTTTATCATTGCACCTTCGTTATTTCTCACAAATCGAGCTTCAGTTTAAATTTCTCATTATTGGATAGAATGACAAAACCACATTCAACAATGAAGTTCAAAAAAAGAAAGAATACGAAGAAAAATTTAAGAGAAAAAAAAAATGTGAAATAAAATTTTCATATTTACATTTATTACGAAATTTGAAATACTGAAATGAAACATGAAATGATACAGAGTTAAACAAAACCAATTTATTTGTAAGCTTAAATGAAAAACAAAAATCTATTGAAATAAGAACAATTATAAAATGATGAGACAAATTATTAGGAGAGTTGGTTTCATTTTCGTACGGTGTGAGAGGGAATGGCATGCATCCATTCATTGCCTCAAGCTTCAAGGATGGAGACAAAGGGAGATAAGCAGAGAATGGGTCAGAATCTGGGAGAATCAACGAATTAGAGAGTATATTGGATCCATACAATCCATGTTAGGCTAATATTATTAGCCTTAGCCGGTGCCGGATCTGGTGATTGTTTGCCGCCCTGTGCAAATTCCCTCTTTGACGTGACAATCTATTGAATTTCCCACTTTAGCTTATATCACCGCGTGCAAATGCACGGCTTGCACGTTCCTTAGGTACTTGTACCGGCCTTTGGTGCGTACACCAGTCTTAGGTGCATAATTGGAAGTACAATTACAATCAACAGAGAGAAGTACTACATAGACAGTACAACAAAAGTCAATTTTTTTCTTCTTTCCCAACGCTCCTAACATAAATTTGTTTTCGATATGTCATTGTAATGAAACTAAACCAATTCCCGAATGAACAAACATGATGATGTGGTGACAAGACGACAAAACACAAGTCAACAGGACAAAATACAGTAAGGCACATACATATACAGTAATACAGTAGGACACAAATCAATAAAATGATATAACGATAAGACGTTCCAGCTATTGAACGTTGACATCTTACATGCTTGATCTTTCCTAGCTCTGCCTGGCATCCACACAACCACGATGGTTCAAAAATCCCAATGATATTGCTCTGAAATGTGAAAAATGTGGAAATGTGACTCGTTCCGTCCTGATCAAACCAAAAGGGTGGTTCAGTGTTAGTTCATCTGAATGACAAGTTGCTATTGGCAACTCTTTGCTTCATTATTTGCTGGGTTTTTATTGCATAGGCCCCACCATGAATCTTATCCATTTCTTCGAATTAAATTCAATCAATAGAAAAAAGTGCCACAGTCTCTCTCAATTGCGAGAGCTCAATTCAACTCGATTATTCCAATAAAAGTCCATTAAATAAAATGTATCGATGCGATTTATTGTAATTGAATATTGTGTGGGGAATACAATTTCTTACATAACTTATAAATCTAATGCTAAACAGACTTTGAGTTAGCGCGAGAGAGAGAGAGCAAGCAAGTAAGAGCTACACATGATGAACGATACTGATCGGCAATTGGCGATTGTTTTGTTTAAATCATCGCCGTTGGATCTAAATCTAAGAGGCACTCAACTGAGATAAATCTGCGACAAAATTGTTAATACAATCCGATGCAAAAATCTGATACGAAAATAACACATGCAAAAGAGCCTCATCCAAACATAAAGGTAGAACAAAAATGCATTGGCAAGTGATTGCTTCAATTGTAAATAGTTTGGCACCGGGCAAAACACTTAAATCGAAACACGCATTGGGAATTTAAACGATTTTCTTTTTATTTAGTTTTGAACGATTTGTTTGTTGTTTTTTTTATAGGAAAAGGGTTGGCATTGTATAATCGCATAAAAAATTATCCTTTGTTTTTCTCTCGAAGCGAGACTTTATCGACTAAATTTGCATCAATCTTACATTATTTACTTGAACTTTCTCATTCCCTTTTGAATGTATGAACATATGAGTTGGTGTGGGTTTGTATTCATTACTATGCTTACGATTACTAAATACTAGGACGAAATGAACGGTTACAAATGAAGATACATTGTTACATAATATGCGTTTGTTGTTTGTTTGTTTGTTCTTTGTGTGCGTGTGTGTATGAATGCGTTCGAATTGGATTTTGCGTTTAAAGTTTTGAGATAAAAAAAAATCATAGTACGAATCATGCTCAAAATGTACAAAATGGTACTCATTGTGATGGTCATTTGAGTTTCTCGAGCAACTTCTTGAGCTTTTCATGGGCATAACGCAGTTTCTGATACAATTCAGCCGAACAGCCCAATTTTGAAATCGTTGAGAACTTGTACGTGCGGAACTTGTTGTCGATGTACGTGACGGCACTCATACGAGGACACAATATTATCTTGATGTGGTCGGAGAAATTCAACTGGAATTGAAACGAAAAAAAAAACAGATTTCAATTAGCGAAAAAGAGTTTCGGAAAATTTTTCAATGGAAAACTTTACTTTTGTTGAGAAAAAAAAAACTTTTCGAGAGAGAAAAAAATTGAAACTAAGGCAATAAAAAAACGTTTCCTCTATTTTCTTGTTTTACAAAGAAAACGAGGAAAGAACTCTTCTGATTTTGTTCAGAAAAACAATTGCATGAGTCATTTTTTCTCTTCAACAAAAGTCTGCTACTCACTTGAACTGAACCATTTGTTAAGTGCATAACGACCGCACATGTGGTCCGGAACCATGTGTGCAAATGTGGAATACGTGAAACAACATCGCCAGCATCTCGCACCGAATTGCCGCCAGCCTTCACTAAATGCTCCGTCATATAACGCTTGAAGTATGACAATAATTTCATTTTCTTTTCCAAGTCATCTGGATACACTGAGTGTGTCATATACTGTTCGTTGCCCTCACGGTCGATGTAATGCACATTACTGAAAATATTCGAAATCGATTAGAATAATCAAATCAACGGCAACTCGAAATTGTGTTTAAATATTTCTTACAATAATTAAATGGTCAAACTAGATCGAGTCTGAGTGTTGAAAAAGGATTGAATTAAAATCAAAATCAGAGATGGTTTATCTCTGATTAAAATCAACTCGCGAGTGAAGCGGAACTGAAGAATTGATTTAAATTTTGGAAACTAAATACAGGTATTGAAGAGTCTTCAATGAAGACTAATTCGGTCTTAACTGGACGATAAAATTACTAATGGCTTTTAAGTTTTTTTGAAGAATGAAAAATGTAGGCATCAATTCAATAAACTCAGTAGAAAGTCAATTGATTTTTGCTCATTGTATCCAATTTCATATGAAAGCTAATTCGACAACAAAAGATTGCATTAGAACGATAAAGAAAAATTAGAAGAGAAGAGCCAAAGCCAAAAGTCAATTGAAAAAATTCACTTGTGGGCATAGCAGCCATGAGATTGTCAACCGGTGATTTTTCGAACGTGTTTCTTTCAGAATCACAGAAAAGAACTACTTACATTCCATTGGCCAGCATGATTAACTTTGTTGTATCATTGAACATAACACCCATTCCTTCGTCGCATAATTGATAACCAAAACCATATTTATCGGTATAATCGACCCACTTCGATACCCAAAACAATGGCGCAGCTGCTGGATCCGTGTTTTCATCGCTCAAATTTTCATTGTAGTTGTTACGTTGTGGCTGGTGTGGAAATAGACAAATTGTGTTAAATTTTTTGTTTCTTTTAATTTTCTTCAAAGAAAAATTGCTCCGATTTTCAAGCTTTTTTCTTTGAATTTTCGAAAAATTGTCTCGAATTGATTTTTTATGATTTTTTGAAGTAATTTTTCTTCTAATTTTAACCAGAGAAGAACCGAAGTTGAAAACCAGGTTATTTTTCTTTATTTAGAGTAACATTTTTTTCAACCAATTGAAATTTAACGAATTTAGCTTGAAACAGAACTTCTGTTTCATAACACAACAAAAATCGATTGAAAAATGCTCCAGAATGTTGAAAAAGTCAATGTTATCACCGGCTTACCTTATCATTCAACAATTTAGTCAGCTGCAAGTACAAATTGTCGATATCATTTTTGTAGTCTCGGTTATTCTTGAGCACCGAGCACTGGGCAGTGATTTGATCATGCAGATTTTTGCGTAGAAACGTTGTGGCGCGTTCATCTGTGTGACAAAAAAAGCAATAAAATTTCGATTAAATATGTGATAACATTGTATCAATCGGGTCAATTAAAAAAGGTTCAATCAGCTACAAAAATGCAATGTTCATGTAAAAAATACTCTATTCAAACAAGAGTCTATCCATTCATACCATATTCATTGTTGATTTCGATGAGAGGTCGTCGATCATCTTTGAGATCATTTTCAGAGTAGCCCAATTGATCAAGACGTGGTTCACAGGTCAAACAGGATACCGGCAACGACTTGGGTATCGGATGTTTCAGGAACTCATGCCGTAGCAAATCGTGTACCGATGGCCGTTTCGTTGGATCCGACTGTAGCATAGCGCAAATCATTTCGGCTGGCCACTTGGGCAGTGTTTGTGGCATACGATAGTCACACTTTCGAATCTTTGAGTATGTGTCTTTCAATGTTTTCGTTTCAAATGGCGGTTGGCCAACCAATAGTGTATACATAATACAACCAATGGACCAAATGTCCACCTCATACGAATGACCGGATTTTTGTAAAATCTCTGGTGCAATGTAATTCGGTGTGCCGCATAATGTTTGCTTGCGTTCACCATCGAATTTAATGCGTGCGGCCAAACCAAAATCCCCAATTTTCACATTCAATTTATCGTTCAAGAATAAATTGCCCAATTTTAAATCACGATGAATAATTCGATTGTCATGTAAATAACGAACACCTTCGAGAATTTGATGGATATAGAAACGGCATTCGGCAACGGTGACGGTCGGACGACGCTTGTGTAATTCCATCATTGAACGTTGCTTGCACAATTCCAATACGATGTACACATTGCGATCATCTTCGAAGAAACTCAAAAATCGCACCACATTCGGATGACTCAACGACTGATGGATCTTTATTTCCTGGGTCATTTTATCCTTTTGATTGTGCTTCATCACCAATTTCTTCGATACCACTTTGGCAGCGTACACATCTTGTGTTTTCATGTCGACGATCTCGTAGCATCGTGCAAATCCACCCTGTGTGTGTGTGTGTTTGGAAGAGAAGAACAATTTGGATTTTGTAGCGTTAGAAATGAGTTTTTTTCATCAGAAATATTTATGTGTGTGTTAAAGAATGAGTTTTTGGTTGAATGTGAACTTTTTTTTTTGACTCAAAGCAATGTGTCTCTGACAAAGACTGTTTGTTCAAAAGAACGTTTTTATTTTGGTTTCAGAACAGTTTCCCGCTAGAATCGTCATTTTTCGTTGGAAACGTCATGGAATTTTTTTTTGGTTAGAACCAAATGATTTTTGCAAAGAAGAATATCGTTTTTCTTGGAACATATTTATTTCTGGATGAATCAATGAATCAACGGTGAATCTGTTTAATACAGTATGTTCGATTCTTCAATCGAAGAACGGGAACTTTTTTTCAGAAAAAATTTCTTCGGAATTGCCAAAAAAAATCACAAATTTTTTGTTTTTGTCAATCGTTTTCTTCGAACTGTCATTGAATAAAATGTCCAATTACCGAAATCCCATTCTGACCACCAACTCAGAAGAAAAAGTCCATAAAAATCCATGTTTTCGGTTAAAAAATCACCCAGTCATTCATTATGTGTCACGTCATTATATTTCAAGTAGCTGGCTAAGAGTTGATTGTGATGGTCGTTGACATTCATTGAATCCATTTATAACCCGTTCATTGTGTCGTCACATCAACGAATTTGTCCGTTGTGGCGATGAACATTTTCAAATAAAGTGAGGTTATACAATGCAAAGCGCTCTCTGTCTAAGGCATTGCCTATGTGTGTATGTGTTTCTGTCTCTCTTTCCCCCTTTTCTCTGTATACAACCGACAACCGTCTAGCTCTGTGTACAACCGACAACCGATTGTTTGTATGCGCGACCGGTTCAACATTGAATGTGTCAAAGAGTGAACCAACCATACGCATCGCCGCATATCGCGTCGTCTCTGTCACACGCATACCAATTTACCCTATACCCGATAGAGGATAGACGATTTGACTTTTTGAATTTGTTCAACTGAATTTTTGCGACGAAGTATTTGGTGCATTTGTGATACAACAACAAGAACGGCGGGAAAAAAAAGAATTGCTGGTATCAACTCTGGCCATGCCATGCATTGGCCCAATGAATTAATGGAAAATGTTTCTCTTTTGTATGCGATAATCCATCCCGTTAGAGACAGAATGAAATACAATTGAATTTATGTGTCGCAAGTGCACAATCAATTGTGTTTGGTCCAACTCATTTTTTTCCACTGCTCTCTCACTGTACGGGTTGGTGTGACACAAGAAAAATTCATATCAAACTCATTCTCTATGACACACGAAATGACAAAGAACGTATTTTCGGATTTGGTGACAAAAAATGATGGAAAAAAATAATGTACAAATGGAATGTTATTACCTTGCCAAATAGTCGGCATCGCTTATATTTTACATTTTCCTTCTTATCGAACAAAATGTCTGGTATTTCATTGGCTGGATCCTCGTGTTTGCTACTCATTTCTACGGAATTTCTGCACACCGACTAATTTTTAATTTCTATAAACAACCAAATGATCCACTAAATGATGAGAAAAAAAAATATGTTCTACCACGCGATCTGCTTGTCTTTGACTCTCCGTGTTGTGTGTGCAACAAATTTTCTCTCTACCAATTAATCAACTGATTCGATTCAAACACAACTTTTTTTTTTAAGTTATCTCAGAAATTACGCAAATTTTATAACAAATTTATCGATTCTGGATGGAATTTTACATGAAAATTCTTCTGAAGACAAAAACGATAGAGAGAAGGAAAAAAAAAACTAAGACACTTCACTGGAACGCGATTCGAATACGATTTGATGGGTTCAGTGCAAGCCGTTCGAGTGTGCGACAGTTGAACATCTCGGTTTTGAAATTCACTCACACACGCACACATACCAACTCATACACTTACGCATCCAGTTGAAGCGATGATACAACAGCGCCACCGCATCACAACCGACCGATTCAATCAACATGAAGTTGACACTCAACGTTTGACGAAATGCGCGTGAATTTAATTTCTTTTTTTTTTTTGGTGCAAATGAAACATACTTCTTTCAAGAGAGAATTCATTTTATTTCGGAAAAATTATTTCCATTTTGAATCAATTAATTTTTTTCGCGAAGTTTGATTTTTTCGAGAAAACAATTTCTCGGTTGAAGTTATGCTGGAGTTTCAGTTTTAGTTTTGATGGAGCTTCACTTGGTTAAGAGTGAGCCTTTGTGTTGAGAAGTCAGTGACTTCAAGTCACTTGCTCAATTCTTGTGCTAATGATCACAGTTTGGGCCACATCAAACTTGAGAATATCCACTGCATATACATATATGCAATATATTGACGGCTTTTCTATTCTGTATTTTCAGAGTTTGAGGAAATCAACATTTTTTAAAGCTAATAGGGTGTTGAATCAATTTGATATTGACATCAGAATTTGGTATTCAGCAGAATTTCAACTTTTTAGACTAAAAATCATCATTATTCCGAAGCTTTGATATTATGATGCCCAATTTGAACAGCCCAAAAGGCTTGCATCGCTTATTAAAAATGGTACTCAATGAAGCAGTGGACTTGTCGTCACACGCATAGATGTAGCACGTGGATACATAGCGATGTTTGGGGCGCTTATATACATAGCGTATGTATGACCTATGGCTACTACGATGAAGAGCATAAAGGAATGGACGCTATTTTTTTTTAAGGTGAATGGTTTATGCGCGGTGCTAATTTTAAAATCACAATGGAATGTCTGAAGAAAAATGGAGAATAAACTTCAGAGAAAATGTTTTTGTCACTTTTCATTGCATTTTTGTTACCTACACTTTATGATGATAGTTACCTTTTAGTCTATTACAGACGAATTGTTTTCCAATCTGCCATAGCTTCATCCCTTCAAAAAGCGAAAACAAAACAAATACGAAAAAAAAATCCCAAATTCCAATTGAGTTTTAATTTTTCATTCATGATGGTTCATTTTATTAAGTCGTTTGTTGGTGAACAAGTGTTTCATTTGCGGGGAGAGATTAAAATCTTTGTCTGTATGATTTTTTTTTCTGGATTTTGACACAAATATTGATGGTTCTAAACCATGAAAAAGAAGAAAAAAAATACAAATTCTAGTGTGATGAATATTTCTGTTTGCTCCTAAATGCTATTACAAGGTACTCGACTATATGAACTCTGTTTAATGTTGAATTAATGCTATTTTCTTTAAATAATAAGTGAATTGTATGCGTTTTTATAGTTTCATTCGTCGATAGTTTTTGTTGTTGCTATTTATGTGGTTGCCATTAAGAATTCTATCATATAACTGCTAAGTAGTGTGTCTTTGAGTGAGATACCATATGGATATTGAATGGGTTTTGAGTTTGAATGGACATTTCATTTCTCTCAGGAAAAAACATTCTTCTGTTAGAATTTTTTTTTTCCATTACAAAGAAGACTGTGACTGAGTACGACTGATGGTATGATTTTAATACGTAGAGTCTACAGCTTTAAGTGTTAAGTCACGTCCTTCTCTTTTTCTGTCAGAAAATTCACCAATTTCCAATGCTAATATTACACTCGATGATCTTCAACTGTCTGAAATTGGTAAATTCCACTCGAAACCCTTATCCCGTGTCAAAATTTCGGTTCATTCAAACAATGTATTGAGTTTGAATGTGAGTGTTTTTTTTTGTGACTCAGCACCAAATTATGTCTTCGATTTGATTTCATCTTAACTCCAATGAATTTGGAAAAAAAATAATCTGAATGCAATTTGAAAAGAATGGACAATGGAAGGGATATTTCCACCTGAAACGTGGTTTCAAGAAGAATAATATCCACCTGAAATATTTTAAAAGACTGTCAAAAATTGTATAAATCCCAAATAGAATTAGTCATCTTCGCTGTTTCTTCATATCACCTCTTCATCTCATCCAATTTTTTTCTTCATTTCTGTTTGACCTTTGCCTTTGAATTTATATCATTGATTCGATCAATGTGTATTCGACATTGTAGAAATGTTTCAATAGATCATGAACGGTTAAATCATGGATCATCATGGATTATATTTATAAATCATGATCCTTTTGCTGCATAAGTTATGCAATTGCATTCAATCGGATGCTAAAAATCGAAGTCACATTTCGTCACCTCGTCTCCATCATAAATCTATTGATTATTTAAATCAGTGTAACATTGCACAGAGCATCATCGAATGAAAGCCAACTGTCAATGTGTCTTCCAGTCGATGATATGATCAAAATGTGTGAGTGATTTTTTTGTTTTTATGTAGTAATAATCTATTATAAAGTTTATCTCGCTAAAATTTTCAACTAGGACTTGTTAAAAATCGGTTGCTTGTTTCATTTTTTATTAGTTTGGTGGTGTAGGGTAGAAAAAAATGTGGATAAAAAAATCATCGTATCGTTTTTTTTTTGCACATTTGGATGGGATCGACAACAAATACAAATTGTCGTAGTGGGAGAGATTGTTCTACAATGCAAAAAACTTTGAATGAGTATTTCTAGAAGAAAAAACCTCAATAAAATCCTCTCTAAACTTACAAATTAAATGTCTAAATATAAATTACGGTGTGAGAGTTTGTATGTGAGTGAGTCTGTGTTTGTGTGTGTTTTGGTTTGTCTTAATACAATGTTTGCAAATATTTATTGGACTACACACCGAGGACAATTGTTATGAATTACAATATGCTACGTTCAACTCTATTTTCGACAATGTGGTTTACGAACGCCATTGAAACAGTCTGAATATAAACACACATTGCTAACCAGCGAAAATAGCCGCGGCTTAATGTTTTTGTCATATGTCAGAAGCGGTTGCACGGAACGAAAATAACATTTTTTTTTTGGGTTTATATTCTAAATGTAAATATGGTTAAGTATTCGAGCGATTGTAATCTACCCAGTGCCGGGGTTGACCGAAAAGCGCGACACAGCACAAGCTACAATGAATATTCAATTTATATTTATTTTGGCATTTGCAAGTCAGATCAGCAATGAGATGTGATTGTGATGTTGTTGTTGTTGTTGTTGTCGTCGTGTGGCCGATAAATTGCTCGAAAAAGAAATAAACAAATTGGTTATGCCATAAATTGTAAGTGGTGTTGTGTGTTGAGTGTGACAGATAGACTTTTGGTCGAATATTTTAACTGAATATATCGACTAAGCACTTGAGATTCTTAAGACGTTGATGTGCCTTGACGCGTAGCGGTGGCTTTGAGTGTTTGATCCAATTTAAGGTTTCATTCGATTCAGCCGATGATATGTGATGTCCATTACCATTCCAATTGTTCTTATTGTTGTTGTTATTGTTATGCTTATTCTTTGGTTCGTTGGATTTTGTCACGGTGTCGGACTTTGAATTTGACTCAGACCGTTTGAATCCTTGCAGCAATCGTGCACCGAATCCTAATTTGGGTGTTTTGTGCGTTGCAATTGGTGTGACCGTTGAATGTGTTGATGTGGTTGGTGATTGGGGATCGGCTTGATCAATGGCACTCGTTGAAAGTGTGGCCGGCGATCGGTTTGGATATTGAATCGTATTCGAAATTGGCATTTCACTTTCTTGCACCTCAGTAATTCGATTCAAAGATTGACTTTCTCGCAGCCGTGTCTCGCCCGTTCGTCGTCGGCCAGCCCGATGACGCCGGAAACCTTGAATACTTTTTTGTTGCCGGCCATTCGTATTTGATTCACCGGTTTGTGCGGTTTCATCGTTGGTCGACTCACTGGCATTCGATCCATCGCTAATGATTTGCACTGCAAATGACGTTGATCCCGATCCCGATGCACCACATGTCGGATTGCTGGGATCCTGTGAATCACTTGAATCATCATTCGAGTCACGGCGTTGTGTTTGAATTGGCTTTGTCGAATCGACAATTTTGTGTGCGCGTTTCTTTCGATTTTCCGAATCATCATCGTCCGAGGACGAACACGATGCCGTACGGGATTTGTTAAATTTTGACCGTCGATGAGCATGGGCACCGCTTTGCGATGCACTTCGATTGTTTGTGAAATTGGCATGTTTGGCTACGGGCCGAGGTGTGGTCGTTGCGCTTGTGTCGGACGAACCAATGTCAGTGCCTTCTTCAAAAATCTCATTTAAACACATTGCACCCGGCAGAATGGTGTTGACTCGTTCAGGCGATGGCATCGTTTTGTATTTCGGTGGAGTGACTAGGGCGGCGGGCGTTTGCGACGATATCGGAATGGTTATCGTCGACGAATCGGTTAGAAATTTCGTCTCAGCTATGGTATTTTCAGTGGCAAAAGTCGCCACTTCTGAATTGGCCTGTTCACCATTTTGTGTGCCCGCGATAATGTTCGGCGATGGTGGTTCCACTATCGTTCGAAATATCGCATCGTTTGCATTGTTTTGCAATTCCAATGGACGTGGAATTGGCTTGTGACCAAATTGCCGACGACCCAATCGATTCGGATCCATGTCGCTCGCTGTCAATACTTTCACATTGCAAATGCCGTCGAACACACTTCGGGTGGGCGCAATGTCTGTTGCCAACATTTTTGCAGCACATTCTTTCTTTAGTCGCTCCGTTTCGGCCAACCGATCCTGAACCGTTATGTTTATCCGGCCCTCAGACTTTGAACCCCGACGATTTAACGAGCCATCGTCCCGTTCACCGTCATCGTCTTCATCGTCATCCTCCTCTTGTACAATACTGCACTTTCGCGAACGTCCAGTCTACGGAAAATAAGAAATTATATTTATTGAGTTATACTTTTGATACTTTTTAGCCTGTTTAGAGATTTATTCGATTCTTTTTCTACTCAGACCCAGATATTTTGCCCGTATCAATTCAGACATTCGGACAAATTAAGCAGTTCAATACACTCAAAAGTTGAACAAACGATTGCTTACAGTTGTCACTACTCCATCGACTCCAGTCCTTGAACTATTATAATATCCAGTTGACGGCGGTGCCAGCAAATTGCTCGACAGAATATCAATTGCAGCATCAACCACATCACCGGATGGCTTTTTCGGTGATGCTTTCCCATTGTTTGGCGCAGTTGAACCCTCCGCTTGTGCTGTCTCCTGTCGCGTTATTTTCAGTCGTCGTTCAGCCAACAGAAAATACGTGGCTGTTATGTGATTATATTCATTTTTATCTAGAGCTCTGCAAACGGAAATAAATAAAAAAAGTTTTGAAATTAATTTGCATGCTAAAATACGAAGATTTTTTTTTCAATTATTGTCTGTGTGAAAATTTTCAGCTAGGGAAAAAATTAATAATATCTTGATGCGTAATATTTTTAATGAATAATGTCCTTGTTGAAAAACAAGAACAGAAAAAATGGAAAAAAAATCCAGAAAAATTTCAAAAAATTCCAAAAAAAAATCCAAAAAAATTGAAGAGGCTCCAAAAATTGCACTGGGACTTACTCTAAAATTTCTTCTTTGGTTGCAATATTCCCATTGATCATTTTCTGAATAATAAGCGCATGATCATCATCGCTAACTTGCTGCCTACTAACTAACGGTAAATATTCAGGTACATGTACATGCTCAGATCCATCTTGTGTTAACCATCTATCGGTGGCAATTTCAGCGAGTGTCGCCCGCTTCTCTGGTTCACGCAACAGCATCCGAGCAATTAAATCACGACACTCATTTGACACATGAGCGGGTGTCGTATATTTGCAGTCCATAATCATTGTCAATGTTTCCGAATCGTTTGCCTCTTGGAACGGTGGATGGCCACACACAAGCATATACAATATTACACCCAGCGACCAAACGTCTAAATATAATGGAAATTGAATGAGTCAATTTTGTTTTGGTTTTAATAAATTATTTATAAAATTTATTTATTTTTATTTTTTTTAATGGAAATTAATTTCTTTTAAAATCATGTGATCATAGTATCTAATTGGAGGAATTGTTTAAAAACTGGATTGAAATAATAAAATTCAATTTTGCGTAAAAAAAAATTCTAGAAAAATTTAGCCATTCAAAAAAGTTTTTACTAAATTTTTTAGTCTAATTTTAACATTTTTAGAAGAAAAATGTCACAATTTTAAGTGAAAAAGTTAAAATGAGATCGGAAATACACTCTTAAATTGAATTTTTATTATAGATTGGGTTCTATTGATTGTTTTCTCCGAAATACTCACCGACAGCTGGTGCATCGTATGAGTCACCCAAGAGAATTTCGGGTGCTGAATATGCCAGACTGCCACAAGATGTTTCAAGTTTTTGGCCAGGGCAAAATTTATTACTAAAACCGAAATCGGTCAATTTGACAATGCCTAATTTTTCGAAGAACAGCACATTTTCCGGCTTTAAATCTCTGTAAAAAAGGATCAAAGAGAGAATTAATACAATTTCAATTTCATTTACAAAGAGAATAAGAATGTTAAATAAACGGAAATGTTGCTCTTTTTTTCAACAAAAAAGAGAGTAAGAGTGTTGTTATTTTAGATGACTCATCTATTTTATTCACCCAAATACTGAGTACAATAACGAAAATATTATCCGTCATGAGTCATGAATAACAGCATAAATGATAAACTGTGTCATACCTGTGCACCACATGCAATTTATGACAATATGAAATGGCTCGGACAATTTGTCGAAAATATTCTCTAGCTAAGTGTTCGCTTAAGCCACCCTCGTGCTTCATAATATAGTCGTAGAGATCACCGCCATCGCCTAGCTCTAAAATCAAGTACAATTTGGTTTGTGTGTCGATGACTTCGTATAATCGCACCACATGCGGATGTTGAACTAATTTCATGCATCTAGAAAGAGAAACAAAGACATGAGCTAACGCAAATAACCATAATACAATAATTGTAATAGGTATGTACATAATAAAAAAAAAGTAAGCAAGGTAGTCAAAACAAAATGGGAAGTAAATCAATGTGGAGATTATTTAGATCATGTGAACGAAATTCTCCATTGAAACCGACTGAACAATTTTCAAGTTTTTGCATCACGATTTAATAGATGATAAACACATTTAATCACATAAATGACTGATAAATATTTTATTACACTTTCCAAAGAAATGCCATAGCTCAGACAGTAATTTTGACTTGTTGAATCATCAAAAAAGCAAATAGCCTTGGAAAATCCCATTGCTCAAATTATAATCGTGACAATAAAACTTCAAAGTGTTCATTTCCTTTCCATGGCCACACACATACACACATTTTCGACACAAAATTGGTTTGAAGAAACT
This sequence comes from Sitodiplosis mosellana, assembly GCF_009176505.1. Lineage (NCBI taxonomy): Eukaryota > Metazoa > Arthropoda > Insecta > Diptera > Cecidomyiidae > Sitodiplosis > Sitodiplosis mosellana. The sequence continues at coordinate 176,904 of NW_022595305.1, read as the reverse complement.
TTTTAATGGGTCTTTTCTCAATTGGATGTACGTACGTGTGCGTTTTTTTTGTTGTTGTTAATAAATTGACCTTGTCGCACTTACCGAACTTCCTGGAATAGATGTGCGCGTGAGACTTCGTCCAATTTGGTTTTGTCGATGACTTTAACGGCAACTTTTTCGCCAGTGAACACATGCCGGGCCAATTTCACAGTGGCAAAATGTCCAACACCAAGTGTTTGCTCCAAATCTGAAAATTGAGTGCGAATTTTTTTTTTTGTAATTAATGGATTGGATAAACAAGTGGAATTTATCTAATTTTAGAATGAATTTTACGGTAATCTATTTGGGTTTGTTGTGTTATGATCATAAAAAATGACTTTTTTCACATTGGCCTGAAATAATACTGCTATCATAGCATATTGCTATGGTATAGCCAGACTCAAGCAAATCAATTACATCATTAAAAAAAATAACAACACATCAAATCACCCATACTCACCATATAGACCAGCTATTTTCCCATCGTAAACACCTGACCGAACACTTCCGCTTCCGAATGTTTGCATTTTGCTCTCCGTGTTTGTATTACCCCCTTTTTCTCACTAATTGGTTGTCTTAATGAATGATTTGTTATCGATGTTGTCGGTGCGCTGCTGCGGCTGCTGATAAAAATAGAATTGCGGGCAATAAAAATCAGTTAATCGACAAAATTAGTCTCGAATACGACGGTGAAATTGAAATATAGAAATAGATAAAATAATACGATAGGAAATTGGTAGAGTAAACACCCAAGTCATTAATCTATATTTAAATATTAATATGGGAACTATGCAATTGTCCAATTTGTTGTATGAAAGTGTTTAATGTGCATGTTGTTGAATCGAGAGCGATGTTGGCATGTGTTGAGTCGCATGGCGCATTGTGCTAAGGGTTAAAGTAACCGAATGTTTTTGATAAGAAATCGCTCAAGGTCATCATCAAAACAACCAACTTGCTCGGTTTATTCAGTTTTTTTTTCTGTTCGGCAAAGTACAAAGCATTTCCTGATGGTGTTCTGTTCAGCAAATCGATTTTTGACGTCAATTTTCCAAGCAATAGTGAATATAGCGTGTACGCTATTTTCTAACTTAATTTCACATTACACCAAGATCACTTTCACGTTGATTACCATTCAGTTTCATTTAAAATTCAAACAACAACAGAAAGAAAGAAAAAAAAAACGGAGCAGAGAAACGAAACTGAAAACTCATGGAAAATGAGCGAGTGAGCGAAACAAAACAATGTATGAAGAAAGTAAGGTTGAAGTGCCATAAAGCAGGCATGAAAATGTCAGTTTGATGCAATAACAACAGCAGCAAAATAGCAGGCAGCTAATGAATGTCGTGCGGTTTGGTTCATTCTCAATTATACATGCAATTGAATTATTATGGTGTAGAGAGCATAGCGGAAACAGAAAATGGAACAACCAAACCGAGCCAAGCCAAGCCAAGCCATCCACTGATTCTGATTCGATTCGAAATGCATTCGCCGAAGCGTTTGCTTGCAACGAGAGTGTGGCGCACATTTAAATCGCATTAAACTTTTAAAAAATTAATTAATATGGCATAAATACAGTTTGAGAGCACGGGCACGAGCATGGAATTGGTCGTTGTGTTGTGCATCACTGTGACATTTTCAACCGAACTGAGAGAGAGAGAGAGAGAGAGAGAGAGAGAAAGTGGCGCGATTCCATTTCATCAATCACAAATTGGAACAACAACTGACAATGTAAACAACGGTGTCCATGTCAAGTACAACGAGCGACCAAGCAGCAAACAAAAAACAGCAGTATTGATGATTTACTAGGGGTTGAAAACAAACATTGCGGTTCGGACTGACACACACAATCCGTTGAATAAATGATGAGTGCGACCGTTCGTGCGACAGTCGATAGAATGAGCGAGAGATAAGTGGAGAGAGAGAGATAGAGCGAGAACACCAACTCGATGGACAATTTTCCAATAAATCCGCTTTAATTGGAACGGAGAGCGTGAACGAGCGACGTGCTCGATATACACAGAGACCCAAAATCAATGGAGTGTTTAGTATTGATTTTTTTTCTTCATCACCCGCTTTTGCCAATTCGCAATAGAAAATTTATTGAAGTCCCAGTCACACATTCGGGGTACTGTACTGGCTGCGTAATTTATAGCACAGCAATAAACACATTACCGAATTATTCGCTCTCGCTACACTCACAGTGTGACAAAAGAAAAGCAACAACAACGACAAGTCGTAGTCGCCGTTGTCGCGCATTAAAAATGAGGAAGATACCAATGCAATGCATAGAATGTGACCTAGAAACGAATGCAAGCGAAAAAGAAGACACAATCACCGCAAGAAAAATTATTGCGGTGCTCATGCTGATGCTACAGCACAGTACGGCGATAGCAAGAGAAAGAGAGAGCATTAAATCAAAACGGTACCGAAACGCACCCAACTCGTGCAGTATTTGTCGTGCTCCGGCTCTTTTTTTTCATTTGTTCTCTTGCTTTATTACTCATTCTTTCTCCGTTCGCTCATTGTATGATTCGTTTCATTCGTACTCGTGCCCGTATATTTTTTGTCTCTATGCTTTCGGTCATTTGGTTGTTTCGTGTTTGGTTTGGGAAGAGTGTGTGATTTGTTTGGTTGCGTTTTCGTTTCCATTGGAATCTGTGTAAATGGAACGTGTGTGGTTTATCGTTCCGTGTAAAATGATGATAAAAAAAACGAAGAAAAAAACGATAACAGTTGGAACAATAACAATTCAACAGAGGTTGTTGAAAACAACGAGCGAACGGTGTACAAAGGCAAACGAGTAGGTCGAGATGTGATATTGAAAGTAATATGCTCATTGAAAAATTAGTGCTGTGCACGCTTTCCGAAATTATATGAAGAAGAAAAAAAATCTCTTCATTGTTTTCTTATCAGTCAACTCGAATAACCGGAGAACACTTCATAAGATCACACACAGTAAAAAATAAAAGTCCACATCTAGCCGTTTTTTCAGTAATTTGAGCTGCAGGCGAAATTCCGCTTATAATCTAGTCGGTTTTTCGTCTGAAACTCAATTTACTAGGCAAAATATAAGACTGGGCGCCTCTACCAGTCGAAAATCCGCCTAAGTGTGGACTTTTATTTTTTACTGTGCATACTCATTGGGTTGATGCCGTAGCAGCCGTCGTCGTCATCGTCACTGTACTGTTGCTTTTGAATCGATTAGCACACTCTCATACATGCCTACATCATCAGAAAAAAAAAAGTCTATACACTACGTCGGGTGAACGGTTTGAGTGAAACATGTTTCAGGCTAATTTATGCATTAAGCCATCAAAATCAGCCGCTATACGTTCCGTTTTAATATGCAAAAGCAAGCGGCTGAACGAAAAAAAATTCTTTTTTTTCTATTCTCTGACCGAAAAAGAATAATGAAAGAAATTGAACCACCAGCAACAACAACAAAATTCAACAAATTGAGTGGATTGGGCAAATGCGTGCGCCTTACTGTTTCTATCCCATAACCATACCAAGCAAACACACACCGACACCAACCATTATTCACTTTGTTTGAACTGTTTTTTTTTCTTTCGCTCTCTCGCTTATTTATGTGAAGTGACGGAGGCGCGTTTGCGCGCGCTCGTTTGTTCGCCCAAGAATGCGCCTCGCTGTAGAATCCACAATGTGGATTTTAGCCCATTCATTTTTATGATAGATTTTTCCGTTTTTGGCACCGCATTTCTTAGCATGAACACTCTTTAGTGAACACACAACGTTTTTTTTTACTACTGCGTGTTTTCTTTCCACAAAACAAAGCACGGCCGATCCAATAGATTGCCGATCCATGCACACACACAAATATTTGTCAACATTGTTTACACATTGACAAGTTTACTTTGTTATTTTTTTTTTTTTTTTGGTTTCGATTTGCGATAATTGTGTTCGCATGAGTTTGTTTCCATCAATCTGCATTGACACTTCGGCTGAAGTTCTTGTCACACAGACACATTCACGCCCTATAGACACAAAGCATGTCACCGAATGTGCTAATCGATTGGAAATAAACTTTGAGCGAAAAAACGACAAGAGAAGAAAAACAATTGACATATACGGAAGCACAAAAACACATGATGAATGCAATTAAAGCCACCTCACGAATATCTACCATTCTCTGGCTTTTTTGAATTTTAAATTCAAATTCTCACCATTTTTTTTCTTCGAATTATAAATTCATAACTTTTTTCTTTTCTTTGATGGTTTTGTGTGTTTTTCTTTCTCTTTGACGACCGTCCCGGTTGAACGAAACCAGTCTATTTATTCATAATTTGTTCTTATTATGAGCGAAATCCTTTTTCGCAATCAATTTTGCCAATAAATTATTTTGATTGGCAATCGTGCACGATTGGCATGAGTGCTCTTTTTCGCCGCTTATTTAAATCTATTCCGAAAAAATCGATGCATGAGATAGCCATCGATTTCGATTCAATGTGAAACGTTTGTTTTATTTTGCGAATTGATTTTTTTTCTCTTCGTCCGTTGATATTTAGCTCGTGCCAAGTCATTTTTAAATTGAGTAAAATTGCCTCAATATAAGGAAACTATTCGAAATACCCACTTGAAATAATTATTATGTAATTTTGGTTTGGTTTCGTCATCCAGCGCGCAAAGCAAAAAGCCAACGACACAATCGAGTCATGGCATGTGTGTGAGAGTCAATGTGTATTGTGTGGATGGATGTGGATGTGGATGTGTTGGCGTGTGGATGCCGTTCGTCGATTGCTTGCGCCGTTGATGATTTTCGTGCGATTTCGATTATAAATTGTAATGTGGGGCGGGTTGAGTATATAAACAATGAGTTCATTTTGGGTTTGCGTGTGACGCCACACATTCTCTCTCTTTCTTTCTCACTCATTCTTTCTCTCACTCGTTTTCATTCGAGTTCAATCATTATTCGCGTTTTTTTCTTTCATTCTCTTTCTTTCTCAGCGATGACAACATTACGGAAATTCAATTGTGGCTTGACTTTGATTTTAATTCATGCTCTAGCCTACGAATGTCTTTGCATCGACTTTGTACACATCGCAGAAGAAAAAAAAACGAAATATCTACGCGAAATGACGGTGATGCATACACATTTGAGGGGGGCGACAGTGCCAAAGTGAAACCGAGAATAAATCTTTCTTTGCAAATGATGAGCCGGAAAGAGATAGAGCGAATTCATTCATTGAGTTTGCTTGGGATTATTTGGTTGTGTCTATTTTTGGAACTGGCCATTTCACGTCATTCGCATGGAATTCGCAAACGAAAGAGATATAGATTTGTTTACAGGCTCGAGTTAATTTTAAATTAATCGGCTCATCGATGTGTATGCGGATATATAAGTCAATCCATGAGCCGTGTGTGTGTAAACATTTTCATTCAGAGTCGAACGAGAGTTTCACTGGGTCGATTTCCATTTATGACCATTATTTATCTCGCATACACAAACACAAATAAGACAAAGAAATCGATAGCCAAGTCAGCCCCAGCCACCGTGCAATTTCCAACGATTTACGTCAATCGACAATTTGTTGTACTCTCTCTTTAGATACAATCTTATTTCGGTCGCTGTTCATTTCTTTTCTCACTCTTGCACATTTCTCTCTCTCTCTCTCTCACTCGTCTCTCTCTCACACACACACACACTCTGACTCTCTCTCCTTGTCTTGTTCACTTCATTCTCTTCTGTTCTCACTCAAGATTCTTGACTCCGTTCGAAATGTTTCAACGCTCTTACATTCGTTCATGCAAAAAAAAAACACTGGCGACCGCCAGGAAAATAAAAGCACACAACATAGGTACGTGCACGTTGAACATTTCATCGAGTGAAACAGATAATTTTCGGGATGTTATTTGGTCGCGTGTGTGCGCTAAATTTATAATTGAATCGCGTATAAATCATCCGAACGCGAATAGTTGAGTGTCGTGTGCGACCCGAGAAACTCGTCGAATGCGCGAGTGCTCTAGCGGGCGTGCTGTGCACACACACACACGAGTTAGAGAAAGAGCGTCGCGCACAGTTTTTCAGTGTCATTCACATAATAAATATAAATGAAAAGAAAATAAATACAAACATATGCATCATCTTATATATTTTGCACGCAGCACCGAGATGAGAGAGCAAAGAAAAAGCAATAACAGCAAAATCAAAATATAGTGAATCTATCTCCGAATCGTTTTTCTCCGTAAAAAATGATCGTCAATTACATTTCAATGGCAAATTACTGAAATGAGCAACGATTGAACGAACGAATGGAGAAAAAGCGGAATATAATCTAACTATGCACTGGAAAACTTTTTTTTTTGTTGCTGGAATCAATAAAAACTGTGTCAACACACGATTCACGTACAAACGACAATTTGCATTGAGGCATTGATGTCAACATCAAAGCGCAATTAGATGCGATAACACAAGAAATTGACTGAAACTAGACTGGTCATACCGATGCAAACGAAGGAGACTTACATGCAATGAGTCGCTCACAACTGAAAATCGATACTTACTGACAACTCAATGAGACTCGATACTCGCTGAGATCGATATATCCGAATCGAATATCTACCGATACTCGATTTGGCTGCGGCGAAATGCCGAATAAGGTGCATGCATTATGAATATCATGGTGATTCAATATCATGGCGATTACCTCATTCGGTTCGCTGTGAACATTCTCGTTCTATTTGCAACAAGTTTTTTTTTTCGTGTGTTCATTCCTTTCCAAAACTAATTAAGTCGAATTGTGAGATTAATTAGCAGATGTGGAAACGAAAGAATAGCGAGAAAAAACTTAGCGAGAAAAAAAGTCGTTCAGGATTAGAAAATTATCTCGTCGAGAGAAAAAAACTGTTCAGAGTGAAGGGAAAAACGTAGAAATATCTCGAGCGAGGCTGAAAAAAAAGCACTTGATTTGTAAAAACAAAATGCTCTACCAGAAAATTGAGGGTTTGTTTTTGTCTCCGCACACATAGAGAGAGAGAGCCCGAATTATAGGTACTTATGCTTATTAATTTGATAATTGATAATTGTGGAAAAAAACGCACATTAACATCCATCCGTTGGCTGTTTTTTTTTTCAATCGTCTCGCAATTTCTATACGTTTTCTTCTCTCTCTCTCTCTCTCTCTCTCTCTCTCTCTCTATCTCCATCTCTATCTAAGTTCTGCTTCGCCATTAGTTCACGTTGTTTCGTTGTGCTATAATAAATTTCAATTTCAGAAAATTGTTGTTTAGTCTCGCGCGTACTCTATTCGTGCACCAGTTTGTATTCGCTCTCGATTTTTTCTCTTTTGCTTCATGCATTTGAATCAATTTTACGAAATAAATTCGTGTTAATGCGGTGTAGTTTGTCGTTCGTCACGTTTCAAACACACCGACCCATTCATTTGATATATCCGTTCAATGCAGGCTGTTCAACTGTTTGCTCTTATTCTTTATTCGAATAACAATGACGCGAGAGCGAAAAAAAAAGTTGTACGTACAAGATCGGCTTTTTGTTCGTTGCAAATCCATTTTATTATTCATTGAAAAAATGGGCTTTTTAAAATGACGAAAGGCGAGCAAGCAAAAAAAAAAAAAACGAACATTGAAATGACAAGAAGTGTGATGATGGGAGAAAAAAAAAGTTATGGCATAGCATAGAGATTGAAAGCCAGCGGCGGCCTTCAGTTTATTTACACACTAGACGGCTTCGAATGGGTGATTCACCCATGGGAATTTAATCAATAGAGAGAAACACACTCGGCGCGTTTAAATACTTTCGATTTAGAATTTTTCCGTAAAGAAAGGTTCAAAGACGATGTCGACGACGTTGACGGACGGTTCATGGCGGCGGTCGTTTATATCTCAAAGCCTATTTGAAAAACGACATTTGTTGTATTCCCTTTTTTCTTCTTCTTCTTATTGTCATTGTTGTTGTTGTTGCCATTTTTCATTATTTATGCACACACATGTGATGCTGACTGGAGGCTAGTGCACGCTTAGGAGGAAGAAAGAGAAAAAGTGAGGCAGAGAGATAGAGAGTGAGACGCACGCACAACGTACACGGGCTGACTGACACAATACAATATACGTGATGAACCGTTCGACTCAATGGCATTTTTCATCGTTGCAAACACGTACCGACCTAAACACATCTTTCATGGACTCTCTGACGAAGGAATAGGGAAAGAGACGCAGAAAAAAACATATCGACTCTTGTTATAGTAAAGAAAAAAAATAATTTGATGTGAGCACACGGCGTTGCCAGCAGAAACATACACGAACCAAGATAAATGTTGAATGAAGAAGGAAAAAAAAAATGAAATAAAATTGTGTATTTTCAACACACTCACACCCAAAACGCACGGAAAAGAAGAAGAAAAAGCGAGAAAGAGCAAGAGAGTGAATTCGAGAAAGGCCCCGAACAAAACGGAACGCAATGCAATGCAAACAACGTAAACATGAAATTTGACAGCCACAAAACCTAAGCCATTTTAAGTGAATGTGTTGTTTTTTTCTCTCTCTCTCTCTTTCTCAACCGAAGAATGAAATAAACTGGAAGCAGAAATTGCAGCAAATAAAGAATGATTTATCAACTTTCTTTAAAATTAGAAGTGAGCTTGGTCCGATTGTTTGTTTTGGCACACATCAAATACATTTTTATGTATGCTTTAAAAGAAAACTGTTCAATCGAAACAAAGCACACACTCACTCACTCACACTCAACATATTCACATATATAACAAATGGGCAATTATGCAGTTCTAAATAGAATCTCCTACCGATTTTTGCTTCTTTCCTCTCTGATGTTCGTCTGCAGTGCGTTGTCGTCTTCTTTATTTGACAGGCAGTAGACCGCTGCACACGAGAAAAAGAAATCACTTGTTCTCTATTGAATTTTCGAAGCAACGGAATGCACGGTACACGCAAAATGCAATTTATTTTGTTTGTTTGTTTTTTTTTCGCGTTATTATTTGGGTCGTCGTCGTTATTGTCTGGCCGCCCCGTTTCACAAAATTGCCAGTCTTTAATTTTCTTCTCTAGTGGCTTTTCAGCACGGAATCATTGCACGATAAAATAAAAACAAACACACACACACACACAAACACGGCTAAACAATCAACAAGATGTCGAAAAAGAAAGAAGAATCTCGACACTCGCACGAATTTCAATTAAAATCCATCGTGCGCACAAACATTCATTGATAAATCGATGAATGGTGATACACAAACAACACGACCGACATTCGCACAACATTTCACAATTTCGCATGTTTGGCGTCTAATTTCGTTTCGTCTTATTCACATTGTCTGCATTTTTTTCCTTTCGTTTCACTAGATCAATTGCAATTTGATGCAAATTCGATTGATTTTAATTCAACTATTTGGTTTGCCTACTGTGCGTGTGCGAATCGTCGAATTGTTTATTTTGCTCTCGAGTTTGATGTTCTTATTGGCCCACACATTTGGCCTCTTTGACAAATTCTGATACACTCACTTCTTCTTCGTTTTTTTTTTGCTTCTCTCAATTACAAATTCTTTTATTCCATTTTCTTTTCACTTAACTCGATGTTTGTGATGATTTGCACACGGTGTTGTGATACAGAATGCAAAAACACATAGCTTGTTGCTTACACGACGATAATTCAACGATGACTGTGACTGAATGCGAACCAGAATTTAACGTGAATCCAAATCGAATTCACTTTGTGCTATGAAATACGAGCGAACGAGAGAGAGAGAAAACATTTTTTTTCTTTTTTCACAGCGACTACGACTGTTTCTATGTATCTTTTGTCATCATAGAAGTGGCCACACAAACACTAGTGCGTCGCGCGTTTTTATACACAAACGACGCACATAACACAATATAGTATACCGAAAGCGTTTGGCCAGGCGCGACAAAGACAAACACTACTACATGCTTTTCAATGGGCACGGTGATGATGAATGCGTTGCGAGTGCAAAAGAGAGCAACGTGTGTGTGTCTGTGTCAACGATTGACATTTTTAGTACATCGTTCTTTTGAATTTTTTCGGTTGAATGCCGTACTAAATATCATCGTTTGAAATGTCGTTTTTGTCATTTGAACTAGGGTAGTTTTGAGGGTTTTTCGACAGAAAATTGATCTTTTTAAATTTTTTCAATTTTTCATTGCTTTTTACCTATAAAAAATATTTTTTGCAATATAAAACTTCCAAACTTTTTCTTTGAAACTCAAACATTTTCCATATTTCATGGTCTAAACATATCGGACTTCGATTTAGATCGTCAATTCAACCTACTGGCGCCATCTATTGGAAGTCATTTTCATTTCTAACAGAACGTTTTAGCAAAATTCAAGCTCACACATGCGATGTTTATGTGCGTATGTGTTGGTATTTACCTCACCTCTGCGCCGATTCCATCGATTGACCTAGATATGAAGCCAACGGGAGGAGTCTCTACTCTCTCGACCACTGGAAATAAAATGTATGGCTATGCGTTGAAGAGGGGGAATCGAATGTCGTATTCGATTGGCGATTGATTCTAACGGCCTGATTTTGGTTGCGGTGCGCCCGTCAAATTGTTCTGCTGGAGTTGGCCACGACAACATAACAAGAGTCTTTTTTTGCGCAAATCAAATCCAAAGAAAAAATGCAAATTGATTTTTTTTTAAATAACTTATTCACTTTAATCCATTCAAAACGCATCATCCATTGCTTCTTGGCAACGTCGTTTTTGTTTGTTGCTTCTGAGCAAATTTTACATCGTTTTCTTTTTTTTGTGTTTTTCGTTTTTGTGTATGTTTTTGTTTCATTTTTGTTTCGTTTCGTTCTTTTTTATATGGTTTGGTCTTGTGACCGTCATATAAACATATCTATTAACTAACAATTGAGCAATTTGATGTGTTTTTGTCTTTTAAACTGAACATTTGTCACAATGCTTATTATTTTATACTAACAATTAGGCTTTTTTGCCAAAAAATTTCTAAACTACAATTGAAAATTGGCCTTAATCGAGTCGTCATATTAAAATCGTTTCGTACTAGCAAATAATGCTTCCGCTTTGAAACACCTAATATTAAGTGTGCCCTAGAATGTGCGTTTTCTCTGCGTTGACTCCGCGTAGTGCAACTTTCCTTGCGCAAAATATATGTTTCCTTTATTCAACATTCGATTGATGTCCTGTTCACGCATATACACTTGAATGAGCCCATCGCTGGATGCTGATGGGATCTCAGGACTGTGTTTCCAGCTCGTTGCCTTCGGTGGTGATCGCAATGTCCAATCCTTGTTGTTTTTGTCGTTCAAAAATTGCGTGTATGTGGGCACTAACGTCAGATCCGGTTCGAATTCGTCGCTGTCTTGAGTTTTCTTCGCATCTGGAATGAAATGTTGAGAAGATTTTGTAAGATTTGTTGTGAAATTCTTCGGATTTGTTGTGAAACTATGAATTTTTGTGGAAAATAATGGCATAAACAGATGAACTCTGTTTTTCAAACAGTCGGGCGGGAAAATTTTGTCAATGAAGAACGTTTCTCCATGAAAATGGCTCCAAAGGAAATAAATAGGCACGTCTCAATGGAAAAAAAAAGTCAAATCACACCATTTACACTTTCATTGAGTTCATTTCCGATCAAACGTCCAATTTTTGCTTGATTCAATTTTCCACAAAACTGTGCCAATTCTACCATGAATCTGTCTCTTTCTCTCTGAATCTCTTTTTCCATGCAACTGTCCCATTCCAAAAAAAAGAAGCTTTCAATCAAAGCAATGTCTACTTACCATTCGAAATGTACATATTGCGTAGATTATTGGCTGCGACTTGCATCTGAATGCATGTGGTCGATGCAATGGTTGAGTTGAGCGGCAAAAGTCTACTTTCAGCTTCAATCTCATCTGTCGCATCAAACAAGACTGAAGAGGTGTCAGACGATATCTCGATCAATTCGAATGATTCGGATGATATTGCTGGCTCTGGCCTGTCAATGACCGTTTTGTTCACAGCTCGATTTCGGTCGGACGCTTTGACTGTCGTATCAATTTCTGTGTCATTCAATGCTTCGATTCCC
>NW_022595305.1:160902-164825 GCF_009176505.1 Sitodiplosis mosellana | reverse complement strand
AGAGATATTACCAGTTAATAAATACAAACTAAAAATATCAAAATGAATATAAAACAAGTGTAGTTTTTTGCCATTTGATTACAATTGTTATTGATTGTATTTTTCTTCATGCTATTTGTTTAAAGTTTCAGAGCTATTTTTGGTTGATCTTGGACAAACTTCAGTTTAATTTTCCATAAATTGTTCCAAAAATGAACGAAAACCGATGTAATATGAATAGTGGCGTTGAACTTTCGGTGATTACCAATTCAGATTGGTACAAAATAGCATTTTTTTTCTTTTTCCCAAATTTTTACTTGGTCTCTGAATGAACCAATTTTACTGTTCTAAGTTTAGTTTCTACAATTATGGCTGAAATGAAAAATCTTCCATTTTGAAGATCCATCAAGTAGATTGAAGATTGTGTGAGTATCAAATTGATTGGCGCTCCATTGTAACAGCAATTGCATCATCAATGCTTTTCATGTTGGTTCCACGCCATTCTTTACCCAATCGATTCTGCACCGCCTTGTAATCCTTTTCGTTATCGAATCCAAGCGAGAGCTTTTTCAACGATGTGCACTTTTTCATGTACGTCACCACTTCATCAAGCGGAAAAGCGGAATGTCCAAAATCAACTTTCACTAAAGCTGGCGATGCGACCTTCAATAGCGAGCCCTTTTCACCGTATTTATTACCCGAATAATCCAGCATGATGAGTTTTTTGTGCTTGCTGATGAAATTAGCCAATGTCTGGTCCATAGCAATCGATTTAATATCCAAATATTCAAGTTTGTCGAATGTCAGTGGAAATTGTTGAAGCACCACTCCTCGTAGTAACAGATTTTTCACATTTGGAAAGTGAACGGTGTCGTTTCCAATATTCGAGATGTTTCCATGTTTTAATGCACAGATTGCCAGAGTTTCCAGATGCTGTAAATGTTCGCTAACGCTTTGAAGGCATTGGACATCGATGTTGCCACCAATGAACAAGATTCGTAGGTGCGGGTTTAGACGCAAGAGTTCAAGAAAATATTTCTTTTCATTGAATAGAAGAATCAGAGTCAAATGTTCAAGGTCAGGAAAATGAACAGCGGTCTCATCACAATCTAATATTTCTTTTACGCACAATAATTCTAAGCATCGAACTTTCGGGAACCATTTATTGAGCTCCGACAGCTTCCTTTCCAATCGGCAGTCAACAAAACAAAGTGTTTCAACTGTTGAGAATGGCTTCTTTAGATTGTCCAGTGTGCTTGCTTGGCAGAAGTTAAATTCGATTTCAACCAGTGATTTGGCACAGTATTCGTTGACATAACGATCAATGTGTGCGGCACGTTTTGAATCCTCTTGTGATGGCTCACGTACATAGGTAATCTTTAATTTTGCGATCAAGTGTCCAAAGCAGCGTAACAACTTGAAGCGGAATGACCATGGAATTTCAGCTGTTAGCGAATCTGTGACCTTTTCAGAGAAACCCACAATCTTGCGTTCCATATCGATTTTTATCGATCGTTTCCCAAACTGGCTCCTGAACGCCAAGTCCACCGCCGGTTTCAATTGTTGGTTGGAGTCGGCAACATTCAAGAGATCAGTTAGGCTTAGACGCTTGAAAATTTGCTCGAGACAATCAGTGTTGACGTCTGTCAGCTTTTGTTGCTTCTCTTCTTCTTCATTACGCCGGCGCAATCTTGTGTAATAGATCTTTGTTGGTTGATGGACCATTTTGTTAGATGAACGTTTCTGAAATTGGAATAAGCATTGATTCGTTAGTCAGTCCGAATTTCAAATGAAATTTGAACATTTTGCACACAAATCCGTTGAGTGTGCATCCAATTTGGTCACTATATCAAATGAATACATTGTGAGGTTATGAGCTCTCTACACTACCATTTTTGCATTGAAACAAAGTATACATTAAACTAATTTGATGGCGAACAGAATGTTCTAGTCTATGAGTCCCTTCCAAATTTATTGTTCAAAATTATAAATAAAGTCAGAATTTTCATCATGATTCTTACATCTGTGATAGCTTTCACATCGGCAGCTACGACTCCGGACGACTTGAAGCGCTTGTTCGCCGGTGTGTTGGTTTCTTCTTGTTGTCGTTTTCGACTGGCGGTCATTCTACGAGTATTCATTTTTCAGCGAGGATTTTTAACTAATTTGAGAAGTAAAATTGATGATTCAAACTTTTTTGGATTTGACAACGGAAATGTCTGATAGACTAAAATCGCAATCGAATAAAACTTGAGTCTCAATCGACCCACTTCGTGAAGCAAGAAATCCAATGTTCAGAATGGTACTTACATTTCCAGAGAAAACAATGCGAAGAACACGGAAAAATCGATGGTTTTTTATGTTAGGCTATAATTTCTTATAGTAAATACACTTTTTACTCGAAAAAATCCAATTACTTGAGAAATCAATGATTTCAGAATACTTTTCGTGTTTGTTGCGATCAAATTACGGTAATGCGGAGATTATATTTGGCGACTGAAATTGATGGATGACGACGCTGTTACAAAATGTCAGTTTGGTGTTGCCAAAGCCACGTTGAAACATTATCATCGTATAATACTTGAATAACTGTTTCAGTTTTTTTTTTAAATGTTTGATTTTTCATTGAATAATAAAAATAAAATTGAAATGTGTTTATTGCGATTTCCACAGAAGCATAATAATAATTTGTTATTCTGCTTTCGTAAAACTGAATTTTTTCTATTCAATTCCAATCCATTCAAATGGTTGGCCTTTGAACCATTCGAATTACGAACAAAATGAGGAGGGAGAATACATTAAAGAATAAAAAGAAAATTCAGGTATTTTCAAATACTGAACCACAAAAGACTATTCTCGTACACTGTTTTGTACATCGGTTATACCGAATTTAGTTTAAAACATCTCTTTCCTGGTAGGATCAAAGGATTAAGTTGACACTTTGTACTAATTGCCTACTTTTTCACCCAGAAATACCATTAGTTGGGTCCTCATGTAACGAAAAAACACGACCGAATCCGATTCAATCCGAAAATAATGGTATTTCTGGGTGAAAAAGGAGGCAATTAGTGCAAAGAGTCAACTTAATCCTTTGATCCTACCAGGAAAGAGATGTTTTAAACTAAATTAGGTATAACCGATGTACAAAACAGTGTTCGAGAATAGTTTTTGGCCCAATAGCAATCAGGATTCCGTTGGTCTTTTATCCAGGAACCTGTGGTATAGAGTATCTATGGAGCGTCTCTTGTCGGATTACCGTCCTCCGTGATAGCGATTAGCATACAATCGAATTTAAATGATATTATATGGGATTAAATGGTACAAAATTTAGGTAAGTCAAGTACCATTCCAAGTGCTCTTAAGCCGATTAGGGTGAAAAAAATAATTTCGAGAAGCCTAAGCTCATGATTTGGAATAGGTATTCTCGGATTTTTGGCATCGATAAAATGTGAAAGATCATTCACGGGTGTTCTTCAACTTCAGGGTTAGAAATTGGACTAAACTTGCCTATAAAAATGTTGTCTTTCTTTAAAACAACTCAGTAGAATTTTGAGCCTCAAACAGTCAATTTTATGTTAAATATTGGTATCAAGTAATCGTAATAATTGAAAATTGTGTGGATATTACGAACAAAATGGGTAAGTATATTGAATTATAAGTAAGAAATTAGATGAAAATAAATTTTGACCACAAATATATACATTTCGTGAGTTGTTACCATGGGATGCTTCTTCTCTTTAGAGAAAAAAACATAAATATACCATATTCTACTTCTTTATGGGCTTTAGTCAGTGTTTTTTTTTTGTATAGAAATCGTCATTTCAGTGAATTTGTCAATGAAAAAGACGATTTCATTTATTATGCAAAAATAATTTCGGAATATTTTATTGTTTGTTTCAGAGACTGAAATTTTCGGGATCTTCCTCTTCTTCTTATTGTGAAAT
>NW_022595305.1:124489-140902 GCF_009176505.1 Sitodiplosis mosellana | reverse complement strand
ACCGTACTACAAAGAGTATCGAAAGAAAAACACAGGGTTCAACAAAAACAACCAGAAAAATCAACAGCAACAGCAACAAAACAAGATGAGTAAAAATTTTCAGCCGAATTATACACCCTGTAAATATTGTAATTTGAAGCATAAGTTAGGAAGTAGCTATTGTCCAGCGTATGGAAAGGAATGTGGAAATTGCAAGAAATTAAACCATTTTCAGGCCGTCTGCCGTGTTAAAAATGTTCATTCAGTCAATGCATGTGATTTTGATGATATTTCTAATTTGTACGTTAGTTCATTGACACAGGTAAAAGATTGTGAGTCAGCGACACAGAATGTGAACAGCAATGCAACAACGACAAACATTGAGCACAAGCCAGTATGGAGAGAAGATTTGAGAATCAACAGAAAATTTGTGGCTTTCAAAGTCGACACAGGATCTGATGTCACCGTTCTCCCGAGACGATTGATGGCGTTGATTGCGCCCGACTGCAAGCTGTACCCGTCGAAGACAGTTTTACGCGCATTTGGTGGAAATATCGTGCGCCCGATTGGTACATGCGTATTGTATTGTGATCTGAACGGTAAGCAACGAAAAATTGAAATCGAGGTCGTCGACTTTGAGACTGTGCCATTGCTTGGTTTAACAGCATGTGTTGAATTCGGTTTGGTTGACAAACGTAAAATCACTCATCGTCGAATTAATTTTTTAGAGCATTAGCAATTGAGAGAGCGATAAACAGAGAATTTATTGAGAAGAATTTCGGCGATTTATTTAAGGGACTAGGTAAATTTCAACGACCGTATAAGATTTTGTTGAAAGAGAATTCGATTCCAGTTGCGAAACAAGCGAGAAGAGTGCCTTATGCAGTAGTCGATAAATTGAAAGAAAAGCTGAATGAATTAGAAAAACATAAGATAATAGAAAAAGCAGATATTTATAGTGAATGGGTCCATCCGTTGGTACTAGCGCCAAAGAAAGACAAATTAGATTTTAGATTATGCATCGATCCATCAGAACTGAATAAGTGTATATTAGATGAGAATTTTGTGACACCGAATTTAGAAGATTTGAAAATGAAATTGAATGGAGTTAAATATTTCACCGTGCTCGATTTGAAGGAAGGCTTTTGGCAAGTCGCGTTGGATCAAGAGTCGCAGAAGTTGTGCACATTTGCCACCCCATTTGGAAATTATAGGTTTTTGCGTATGCCTTTTGGACTCAAGTCAGGCCCAAAGGTCTTTCAGAAAATGAATCATGAAAATTTCGGTGATATTAGGAATGTGTTTGCCTACATGGATGACATTCTGGTAACAGGCAAAACAAGAGAAGAGCATGATCGAGCATTGCTAGAAGTCTTGAATAGAGCAAGAGAAAGAGGAGTTAAATTTAATATTCAGAAATTACAGTTAGCAGTTGACAAAGTGAAGTACTTAGGTCACATTTTTTCTGAGGGAAAAATCGAGCCGGATCGAGATAGAATTGAAGCGATTAAAGAGATGGGAATGCCGAAAGATAAAACCGATTTAAGAAAGTTTTTAGGAGTAATTGAAATAATTAGGCCTTTCGTTCCGAATTTGTCTGAACACACCGAGCCGATACGCGATTTATTAAGAAAGAATGTTATTTACCTATGGACTGAACGACACACTGAAGCATTCAACAAAATAAAACAACGAATAGTCGACGCGCCGATTTTAGTTCCATTCGACGAGTCGAAAGAGATAGAAATTGAGTGTGACGCATCGAAAGGTGGTCTCGGGTGTGGTCTGATACAAGAAAAGAAGCCTATTTCATTCGCATCGAGAAGTCTGACGGACACAGAAAAAGAATACTCGCAAATCGAAAAGGAATTTTTGTCAATTTTGTTCGCGTGTAAGAAATTTGAATTTTATACGTACGGGCGTAAAATTAAAGTGAAAAATGATCATAAACCGTTAACCGCGATAATTAAGAAAGAAATTCATAAAATTCCCTCAGCAAAACTCCAAAATATTCGATTAAAACTATTACGATATGACATTCAACTCGAGTACACACCCGGCAAATTGATTCATATAGCGGATTATTTATCGCGTTATTCAATGAAATATAAAGAAGAAGACATCGACAAAGATTTGAGTAATGCAGTGCTCAGCATAAATGTGAGCGACGAGAGAATAATAGAATTTCAAAATGAAACGGATTCGGACCCGATGTTAATGAATTTAAAGAAATATTGCCGCGACGGTTGGCCGAGAAACAAAGCAAAGTGCTTTGAAAATACGAAATTTTTCTTTAAAATGCGAAATGAAATAATGTTGGACGATAATATCCTTTTTTATAATGAACGAATAATCGTGCCAGCATCGATGAAGATGAAAATGCTTAAAATATTACATGAGCCGCACTTTGGCATAGAAAAGACGAAAAAGAGAGCGAGAAATAGCCTTTATTGGCCTGGGATAGACGATGACATAGAGAAGTTGATCAGTAGTTGCGAAATTTGCCAGATAAATGCTAGAAAAAATCAGAAAGAGCCTATGATTTCCCATGACATTCCGATGAGACCATTTGAGAAGTTAGCGACTGATATTTTTGAATTTAAAGCAAAAGATTATTTAGTAGTTGTTGACTATTATTCGAAGTGGATAGAGTTGAAACAGCTAGGGCGTAAGCAAGCCAATGATGTAAATAGTAATTTATTAGAAATTTTCAGCAGAAATGGTATTCCAAAAGTTATCATAGCTGATAACATGCCATTTAGTTCGCTAGAGTGTAGAGAATTTGCTAAATCTCTTGATTTTAAGTTTGAAACTAGTAGCCCGCACTACCCAAAGTCCAACGGACTTGCAGAACGAGGAGTTCAAATATGTAAAGGTATTTTGAAAAAGACTAACAATATGCACGAGGCATATTTGGCATTATTAGAATATCGCTCGACTCCGACAAAAGACCTCTCATACTCGCCATCTCAATTGCTACAAAATAGAAATATTCGATCGAAAATTCCAATGAAGGACACGAAATTCGATCCAAAAACAAACATGAATGTTGAAACTGAATTCAATAGAAAAAAAAATAACGTAAAAAAATATTATGATCGCTCAGCCAAACATAGAACTGATTTTATACACAGACGAAACAGTCGGGACATTCGACGACGCATCGAATCGGGAGGAGCTGACCAAGATTATCCATTGCCAACAACGCCAAGCTCAAACTCAATGTTTGCTCCGAAATGCACTAGAAGCGGTAGAAAATATTAGTTTAAAACCAAAAATGTATTTATTTGAATTTATTTTGATTTTTTAGTGCTTCTCTCATTCTCACTGGTCTGTAAAATAAATTTAAAAAAAAAGGGGAACGAGAGAGATAGTACAAGTAGAAAGTAAGACATAAAAATAATTTAAAAAAAAAAAATATTGAAACGAAATTAAAGAAAGGGAGATGTGGCGTACTAGAATAGTACGCATAGTACTACACACTACTATATGAATTAGCATTAAGAATAAGCATTCAATAAATCATTCAATAAAGCAGTCATCATTCACCACTCAACCAGTACGCATCTCATTTATATTACAATTTCTTTCTAAAAACATTTTTTATTTTTCATTTTATTTCAATATTATGGAATATTTCGAATCGGTACGGTAAATATTTGTTTCTTCGGCTATTTATCAATAACAATTCGATGTTTTCTCAATTTGTTTTAAATACCAAAATGAAAATTTTACCATAACATCAGTGACTGATTAATCAAATGAATCATTTGAGGCAATACAAAAACCTAAATAAAAAATAATCATTATTTTTGATCGCTTAGATTATTATCACATTTTGAAATACGGAAGTGGGGCATTTTTATAGCTAATTCTAAATTTTGGGTGCAAAATAAGATTTTTTCACAAATAAATTGGATTTTTTTCGTAAAATTTATGGACTTTTGTTTGAATTGTAAAATACCGAAACTAAAGCCATAAAAAATGTTGGCTTGAATTAATTTTGAGCCCAAATTTTAACTCAAAAAATATGATTTTTGCTAATGACAATTATTTTTGAAGCTAAAATTAGTTATGCAAATATTTAGGAAACCTCTTTTCATGTTATATGATCAATTCTTTGTTGAAAAATCAATTTTAAGCCTAGTTTTAAGGGCAAAAAAAATTTCGTACGAAAAAATTTATTGTGATACGAATAATCCACTTATGGCCGTACCAATGTTCCCAATTTCCCATTTGCCGAATCACCATTCGACGTCGAAACCCATGCAATAGAACGATAAAATTGTTTTTCTCGGTTGATGGTTGATTTGGTGCGTTGCTTGATGTAATCAACGAGTTCATCGGGTGACAAAACGATTTTGTCTTGGCTGTTTTTGGTACGTTTCACCAGGAATCCGTACCTTGTGATCCAAAAAATGTGCAATGTATTGTTTCTCATGGCGTTTTTGGCGATTTTGGCCATTCTCCCGTAGAATTTGGTTGTGCTGAAGAGATGAAAGGATATATTCAAATGCCATTTAGCTTTCAAAGATACGAAAAAAACATCAAATTTCTCTTTCCACTTACTGAATGTTGACAAACACCCTCTTTCTCGGCACTTCAACCGGCAAATGAATCAAATCGGATGACCACAGCGGTTTCATATAGGCACAGTGCAGAATTCTCTGTTTCACCTCGAATTGTTTCAATTCCACGATGAGTAAAGCGTTCCAACCGGGCGCTCGGGTTATCTTCACAATGTCTCGTTGGCTGACATTTGCCTGTAGCAACGAACACATGTTCAGGAAAATGGCATTTTTATTCTCATTCTCAAAGTACGGGATGCCGTAAATGCAGAGATTGTTGATGAGCCGATTTTGTGCACGTAATTCTTTCATGTTGAAGGCTCTGGCCGAAATTGGTGGACGTTTTACTTTTGGAATACCTGTCTTTTCAGCTGCCATGGTCTCATGTTCATTCCCATCATCGATTTTATCATTCGTTCCATGCTCCGATTTGTATTTTTGCCGAATGATGTCTATCAACTCTTCGATGAAAAGATCGAATAAAATTTGTCCATTGCCAAATTTGGTGCCGGTCAATTGGTGATTGAACAGAAGCAACCCATTCGGGAAAATGACTTTTGTGTTTGCAAAGTGCTTCTTCAACAGTTCACAAAACTGGAGGCAATGAAAATTTAGCGAGTTGCTTCGATGCTCTTTCTTATCGTGGCCAACAAGTTCGATCATTTTTTCCGTTTGGAAATCGCATTTCGAACACTTGAACACGTAGCAATGTTCTTCGATGTGATTCAAGTACTTGTCTCGATCGATGACTTTGGCCTGACAATAATCACAAATCAAATACGGTTCAAGTGTTTGGTCAACAATACGCATGGCCATCTCATGATCAACATGTTCGATAGTATGATGAAATTCTACTTCGAGCTGTGTTTCGAAGACTCGATCGCAATTGGCACATTGATATCGATTGGAATTGTAAGCCAAAAGTTTGATCAGCATGTTATCGTCCAGCAAAATTGGATTCGAGATGTCACTTTGTGCAATCGACTCGTGCTCGTTGTTGAAGTGCTCGATCAAATCGGATTTTTGCGATGCACAAATTCCACACGTGGAATCGTCATTCATATTGACAACAGCAAATGGCTCGAATGAATGTTGCACCTGGTGATGTTTTGCTATATCTCCAAAACTCGCCACGAAATCACAGTAGAAACAACGCGCTTTGGCAACGACGTAGAATTGGAATGGCTTCAACTCTGCTGAATGAACCGTTTGCCAATGTTGATGCACCTCTTTCACAGACAGCTGGAGCTCGGCTGCTTCTAAACAATGAGCACATCCATACATCATTTGATTGACGGCGGTATCGTGGCCTGCAATGTACGATGGTATTAGATTAACTCAACTCTTTGCCGAAAATGCAATATTTTTGGAGTTTTTAACAGAAAAAATCAAATTGGAATGAAAAATGTGCACAATTTTGAATTAGATCACGTCATTTTTACCATCTTTCATTTGGTTATGTTAAATTTTGCTGAAGAAAATTCATTTTTTGCCTCATTTAAAGCGATTTATGAAACTTCTTAATTCAAAATCTACCTTAAAATTCGAAACTTTTTAATCAAAACTCAAAGTTAAAGTCAAAATTTCGCGAAAAATTGCACAAAACTCACAGTCAAGACCAGAATTTGATTGCAAGCAAACAGTTTGGTTCAAAAATTACCGAAAATTCACTCCAAATAACGAAACAAACTGAATCTTACCTGTATTATCATCTTGTTTGAGTTTCTTAGCCATTGTTTCATCGATTATTTCATTAGAACTTTTTCTTTTAAGTGTCAAACTGTCTTCTTGGCTCTTCGTGACCGGTTCTTGGCTCATCGTGATCGGTTCCATGGCCGGAGCAAGGTTCATGAGTAAGTCTGGCATTTGGATCGGTACGTCAGTGTCACTTTGGCCAATAGTAACCACCTCACCAGATGGATTGGTTGAGCTGTTTTCAGGGCGCAGTTCTTCCAAAGCATTAATACTGTCTATGGTGCTGATGCTCTCTAGAGCGTTGATAGTGTCAATTGAAGCTGTCGTAAATGCCGGTACCTCGTCTAATGACGACCGATTGCTGCAATTGTCGACAATTTCGTCAATGACTCGATAATCACTCTTCATTACTACGCCAACTTCAACCATGCTCTGATAAATTTCTTCCGAAAGTTTCTCTTCAGTTGATTGTATCTCTTCACCCAAAATTTGGCCTTTGACAACTTCGTTTGCTGCGATATTAGGTGCACAATTCGATTCATCGGTCGCTTTTTCATCTTGTGGACATCGGAATTCTGTTTCCACATGTTTACTGTTCACTTCTTCCGTGTCAACCTCTTCTTTATCCATGCCGATCTCTCTTTGGTCAATGTCAACTTCTTCTCTGTAATTTGTAGCATCATTTTCTTGGCTCTCTGACTGGCTTTGAAGGCGATCGAAGACTCTAGTCATCCTGAAAATCGATTGCAATTTATTTTTAACGATTTTTTTACATTCTCAGACCATTGCAGCCATTTAACCACAGAAAACATTGAGATTTAAATAGAAAAAGTAGCATTGCCATTGACGATCAAGCAATTTCAATGCAAATCTCCACTCTAACTTACCAATCATTCATTTGGTCCAGGAACTGCTGTTTACACTGGTCAAGTTCCAAGCCGGAGCATCGCAGATGCTCTCTGATTCGTGCCAACGAAGCGATTGTGTGAGGCTCAATGACTCCGATTAGTTTGAGTACCTCATCTTGACACTGCGTTTGGTCCATTTTTCTGTCGATTGATGAAAAAAAAGAGATCAGAAATGCGATCAACAACTACGATTTAAAAAAAATTCGTTTCCGAGCTCAAATTCCAGTTTTAGAACTAAATTGTGAGCTCACAAATGAAACACAGTGGATTTGCGACAGCCAAATCTAAAATGCCTACTGTCACTGCAAACAAACAAATCGATTGTATTTGGTTGTTGCTGTAACCAAATGTAAAGACGCTGAAATTGCGTCGCAATTTCACAAAGATGCACAACACTGAATAAGGCTCATTGGCATTTTTTCCGATATAATTTTGACGTAAAATGCATTTTGGTTCGAAGAATTATACAAAATAAAGGAATAAAACCGCAGTAAACACTGAAAATAATGCATTTTTGACATTTATCGATTGAAATTCCGATTGAATGTCAAGCCAAAATTTGTTTTCCATATCAAAACACTACGGCCTGAATACAATTCCACTTTTCCACTATTTTTTCTACTTACCAACTTGAAAAAAATGGAACTAAATCACACGAACTGCAATTCTTATCGATTCTTTTAACAATAATAATAATCACATACGCTGAACAAATACCATTTCACGTACCAGCTTGCTATTGAAGCTAAATGCGCAATGTTATGCTTTGGCTTCACCATCAAATGACAGTTCACGCGCCAAAGCATACCTCGTTGACGTTTCGCATAGTGTGTGAAGCGTGTGGAGAGAATGCACCATTTAAATTGATACAATTCATTTGTGAAGACTTTTTTCCAATGTGAACTTCACATTGTGAAGAGACCGCCAATTTGATTTCGAATCGAATTCACAACGAATTTTTCAAATGAGAACAAAAATATGGTTTTGTCGAGTGCGAAATAAATGAAAAATTTATTGTAATTCAATTCCATGAAAATAATATGAAAATATGATTTTTTAATCAAAAACGTTGATACAATCTTTTCTAAAGATTTGATGCGAATTAACCTTCAATGCCAAAGAATCTTTTCGCCCCAATTTTGTAGCTAACTACTGTTGTTCATAACAATCAATATGTCAATAAGAAATTTTCTTATTAAGAAAAATAATGGATGTTTCACTATCTACTAATTTAAATTTTAATTGTCGCTTAAAACAGCACACAAAACAGAAATATTATTCCCACAATTTCTGAATTTGCATTTGTTCCATAATCCAAAAGAATGAGTTGCCCTATTCGAATGCAAGCAAAAGTGAGTTAGTTCAAGCAAATGTAAAAAATATATGAAAATAATGTAAAAGTTATTCAGGCACTTTTATGCAATGTTCAAAATTTCGGTAGAAATGGTTTCTTCTGTGATGCAGTTGCTAATGCCTTAATTTAAATCAAAACTTTGGCCCAAGTCGACTTATGTACTTCGTATATTTATGTGTTAATTGCGCTCCTGGGCTTAATCTTGAAAGTTGATCATTGATTCATTGCTCAACTCAAACGTCCACGGCAGTTTTTTTCCCCGCAACGGCACAGAGTACGGTGTTCATCCATCAATTCATATCGATAATCGAACGTCAGTTCATCGCCGGCTTTTACAAGGTCCTTGGTGAAGAAGGCAATGGCCGGGAATCGTTCATCATCACCAACGAACACGCGCTGCTCAAACATGTTTGGGTTGCACGAATGCTGGAATTTAAACAAAATTCACATTTAGTATCAGCTCAAACATGAGTTTCTCAACTAGGAATTCTGCATCAAAGTATGATTTCATGATAATTCCTTTCAAAATTTACCAACTAAATCAAACTAGAACTTACATTGAAGAAACGTGAAATGTTGCCAGAATAAAGGCTATCAACAACAAATTCCTCTTTTTCTTCTGCATCTTCTTGAGAACTCGAATCAGACTCCGATTCCGAGTCGCTTTCATCGTGCCATGTAACCACCTTTGGAAAGAAGTTGAGAAAATCTTGAACAACTTCGTCACTCTCGAGTCGAGCTCGTTTCGCATTCAACGGTGGTGATGGTGTCTTTCGTTCAACAGACCATTCACCTAATGGAAACATTAACAAGAAATGAATGATTTAAAATATATCAAAACGAAATCATGGAAAATTAGCGAAAATATACCCAAATGAAAATGAAAATTACGCACCCAATGAGAATTGATAGCAATTCGATCGGCTTCTAGCGATTTCATTGTCAATGATCTCGCCAATGTAGCTTACGACGAATGTGCCGCGCGGTAAATCGGTCAATGTGCGTACGCCACGGCCTTTCGACGCCGTTTGGAACAATTGCAATTTGAGCTGTAGTCCTCTTTGAACCAGTCGATTTTCGCATTTGTCCACGTTGCATTTACATTCGGCGCCACATTCAACGATTCCACTGACTGTGTGATTCTTCAATCGGAAATTCTTGTAGCCAACGGCCTTATTGTCATCCAGATCGTTAGAATTTGGATTAATTGGCCGTCCGAGCAACTTTTCGATGGTCAGACGCCAACAGCTGCATTTTTCCTTGTCTTCACAGTTGTTGGCACAATCGCAACAACGATTCAAGCTGTTTTCTAGCTCCACGTCTTTGATGGCTAACTTATTTTCAGTTATATAGTTGAAGTTCTTGTCCAACTCAAGACCACTGTCACAGATGGAAATCGGCAAATTGTCATGGTCAATGACCTGAAACATGAGATAGATTAAATTTTCAAGTTGATTGAAGGCAAATTGTCTAAAGATAACAAGAGACTCTTTGCAATATTTGCTGCTGAGCAGGCCTGAGCTGAGTTGAATTTTTTGACTCCGGCACATGAAGCGTTATGAGTTGCGTTGTCGCAACGCATCCACAGTACAAAATTTATCGAGCCAAGTCAAATTTGAGGCTGATACCGCTCGGATCAGCCTCAAATTAAGCTTAACTCGATAAATTTTGTACTGTGGATGCGTTACAACAACGCAACTCATAACGCTTCAGGTGTCAGCAAATTCAGCTCAGCTCATGCTAGTTCAGCAACAAACATGCACTCTCTCTGAAAAACATCGAAATTACCTCAACACTGCTGCGTGGCAATTGGTGATTTTCGGAAGGTTGAAAGTTTCTTTCCAAGGAGAATGATTCGATGCATAGTTTTGAGTTGACTTTAGCTAAGTATTCCCGTATTGCGCCATATGTTCTTAGTATGCGATTGCA
Organism: Sitodiplosis mosellana; assembly: GCF_009176505.1. Lineage (NCBI taxonomy): Eukaryota > Metazoa > Arthropoda > Insecta > Diptera > Cecidomyiidae > Sitodiplosis > Sitodiplosis mosellana. The sequence continues at coordinate 130,469 of NW_022595305.1, read as the reverse complement.
TGGTGATTTATAAAACGGTCCCGATCTAGTGTCCACAGAATATTTGAAACCAACTGCCAATGGTCGATGGAACAGGCTGAACTTTTTGATTTCTGTTTCATCTTCCAGCCGCATGCAATCATGGTTACATTCATGATTTCGATGCAATGGCCGACCATCGGGTTCAGGCGCTTGATTGATTCTTCTCGATGCACGGCTTGGTTGCGAACATCTTTCAATCATAATACAATCTTCGTCGTCGGCGCTGGAATCGGTTTCGACATGCGTGAAATTGAATAATTTATCCAGCACTTTACTTTCGATCAATTTCCGCCACACTTGTTCGATCCGGGGCGAGCCCAAATAAAGCCATTCATATCGATCCGGTTGTTCGTCTTGCTTGAAACAAAATTTAGCCAACGGAAGATCAATTTCGGTCGTTACCGCTGAAACCCAATCGCCATTCAATTCAATTGACACCAATTGATCGATTGTTGGAAGAATTTCATGGTGCTTTTCAAGCGATTGATAGAACTTGAAGTAGGCTTTTGCGTTGGAATGAGCTGAAAATATAAAATCACCGTATAGGATTGAGCATTTTTCTTTGTCAAAGTATGTATTTCTCTTGAAAATTACATTTTCATACTTTTTCGAAAACGATTTGAACTTTTTGCGACTTTGACATTCAGAATCATTCTTGAAGCAAAATGTTATTCTTTTTATCATCTGAAAATTCAGCAAAACAACAATTCTCCACCCGAAAAAGTCGAACGTTCCTCACTCAAAACAATCAAATTCCAATAAACAAACAAGTCCACACTCTTAGTCTTACTCACCGTGTTCCAAGCATTCGAAGTCATACACCAATCGAATGTCCTCATTTTTAACTTTCTGCACATGGCCGTCGTCAAAGAAAATCATATGATGAAATTCATTTTCGCTGATCGCTGCCAGCATTCCCGGATATGGATGACGCTCTTGTCTATCATAAAGTGGAATTGTTTGACACGTTCCAGCATTGACGATGTACGGCAAATCAACGCTTCGGCGAAACGCCACTACTCGAGCCCCACTATGGAAGTACTTGCTACGCTTGGCCCAGGCTAATTTGCAATTTGGTAAATCCATTTTTCGATCACCAAATCGCACAATGACACTTCTCTCCTCCTCATCGTTTTCATTGATGAAACTTTGTTCGGAGACTATATGACACGGTTTCCAGGGAGCAATTACACATTTACTTTTCGATTTGTCTGCCCAACATCGCTGCTGCACGTCTGATTCACGCGGCAAAGCTATTCCGAAAAAGGGGATTTCGAAAACTTAGTTTTCAGCGATAAAAAGCAAAGTCAAAATTTTCATTCAACTTACGCGTTGCAACTGAGACGAGGCATATGTCTATGTCTTCATCTCTGCTTATTTCGAGTGTACATAGATTTGCCATTTTATCGGGCCCGAATTCGTCCACAGCAAGTAATTGAAAACAGTCTTAGCAAGCAATCGATGCGAATTGTTTTTCTGATACGGATTCTCACACTGGAAATGAACAGAATTTCAACATGAAAGGAGATTTGAAGCGAATTTTTTTCCAAGTAAAACTGAAAATTATGCAAAGTTCTAGTGTGTTTCATATGACTCAATATACACTTCGATTGCAGAGTTATTTTGCGTTCATTCGTGGTATACTTTGACATTTCATTGACATTCTAGTTGGCGTCAGACAAATTACTCGACGCTTGGTTGTGATGAGCACGAATAAAAAATACTTTACCTTTTTAAGCTTTTTATCCCAATAATCGCGTCCAATCAATTGCTTTTCAATTGAATTTATCAATTTGTTGCTTTTGCAAAATCGGAATTTTGGTTTGAATTAACATAAATTTTTCACCAAAAGTTACACACGGTGTTTATGTTATTGCAAGCGAAGCGTCTGTTGAACACTGGCTTGTGATTCTATGCCGTGACGGCTACATGACGAGCGTCGTCAATCTCAATACAGTGATTTGATTTGTGTGAAGTTGGTTATGGATAACAGCTGGCAGAATCTCTCCAACTCAATTGAATCGATTTGAAAATTCTTCATAACAAGCAACATCGACGAGAATTATGATTTTTGAATTTTGGTTTTAAAACGAATTTGAATTGAACAAAAATTGGTTTTGAAAACGTACATTTAATTGATGGATAAAAACTGAGTTGCATGATCATCATAACATGATATTGCAGTAGCACAAACCTTTCGACTAGACCTTGAGATAATTTTTTCCTTCAAATTCTCTCTTGATTCGGCTATTCTCTGTTGACCGATCGAAGAATGTGATGAGAAATGAACAAACTAATTGAAATTGGGAATGAAAATGGCTCATTTCAATCGATTCGAATTTTTATTCCATAGAATTACATATTTCCTGACATTTTTCTGCTTAGATAATAATTCAATTTGTATTCTTATAGCTATTTTTCAACATGAGTTTATTTTGAACAAATTTCAGTCTGATTTTCGATTGTAATTTACAAAAATGAACCGAAACAGAGGTAATATTGAATTTGGCGTCGAATTTTACAAAATATCTATTCGGAGCTGGTACAAAAGTACCGTACATGTTTTATTTTTTCAATTTTTTTTCGAATGTTATTTTCTCAATTTTATCAAGTTAATTTTGATTCTTTGAATGGAATTGTTGGTGTTTGCTGGTAAACTTTTATGACTATGGCTGAATGTATGTTCATCTGAGCTGACTATTCAGAGATAGATCGATAGTTAAATGTTTTGATGACTTTATGAAGTCAATTTAACGTTCCATCGTAACCTTGTAGATATAACCGCCTCCCTTTTCAGTTACACGCCATTCGTTACACAATCGATCCAGAACAGCTTCGTAGTCATCTTCGTTATCGAATGCAAGTGAGAGCTTCTTTAGTGATGTGCATTCTGCCACGAAAGAGACCACTTCATCAGACGGAATACAAGCATGTACGCCTAAATCGACTTCCACTAATGCTGGCGAAGCAATCTTCAATAAAACACCCTCCTCACGATGTTTAATCGAAAAAAATGTCAGTTTGGTAAGTGTTTGGTGCTTCCTGACGAAATTAACCAATGCCTGATCCATAGCAAGCCATACGACTTCCAATTCCTCAAGTTTGTCGAATGTAAGCGGAAATGCGTGTACAGCGGACGCTCGGAATTCTTAAGTTTCGGAAATCTTAATTGTCCAGAAAACTTAAGCAGTTTTTGCTTTGTATATAACTTCCTAAAATCTTAAGATTTGACTTAAGTTTTCTGAATAGGTTCTCATTTTTTTTCAATTATTTTTTTGAGTTCAACTTAATAAAAATGTAAGGGGAAGTCGTCTAAGATGGGCCATCGGGTAAGACGGGCCACCCCCGAAAATTTTGGCAGACGCCATATTAACCGCAAACTGATCAGCAACATGTTAATGCACCATCGGTAGCTATGTTTTGGTAGTGCTCAGAGGAGTAAAGAGATCCTCTATGTATGATAAAACATGTTCGTTTCAAAATTTTGTGAAAAATCATGTTTAGTGCATTTTGTCGACAAGCACGGTGTGAATTTTTTTTGACAATTTTCGAAAGTGAATATATCAAACGTGTTGTAAAAAGTACATATTTTCAGTGTACAAAGATAATTTTGGTGTTATTTCATCATGGGAAAACAATTTATCGTCATGAAAAAATGGCGTGTTTTGGTTAAGATGGGCCACCCAACATTTTTTTTTGTTATGTGCTCAAACTCTATTGTTATGTTTGAAAATCGTGTTTTAAGCAATCGCATAGCGTTTTAAAGTGATTCTATGGTATTTTTTGCCTGATGTTGGCCTATTGCGACCAGCTACACTAAGACCTTCATAAAATCGTCGTGGACGTCAGCTTATTAAAAACGCGGAAAGTACATCGCTGTAAGCACATAAATGAATAAAAATTGACAAATCTTTCGAAATATGGTGTTACCATTTCATTATTTCTCTTATTTTTCAAATTTTGTGGGGTGGCCCATCTTAGACGACAAATTTTTTTTTTTGTCAATTTTCAAGGTGTTCGGAAAATGTGCGATAAAATTCTTTTTTTCAATGCAAACGAATGACAATCTTAAGCAAAAACTTTCCTTTTGAGGTCCTCTTTCCAACGGTATATATAAGTCTCAAACAATATCCACATTTAAGACTTTTATAGCGGTCAATCAATGTGTGGCCCATCTTAGACGACTCTCCCTTACTACATCTCGTAACTTGAGCTTTTTTACATTTGGAAAGTGTACGGTATCGTTGCCAACATTCGAGAAGTATCCAAATGGATTGATGTCCAGGCGTTCCAGATGCTGTAGATGTTCACTAACGCTCTGAAGGTATTTGAATTCAAAGTAGCCAATAATGGACAGACTTCGTGTATTCAGGTATAAACGCAAGAGCTCAGACAAATTGTTCAAACGGTTATTTGTATCAATTGGAAGGGACAGAGTCAAATGTTGAAGATGGGGAAAATGAACAGCGGTCTCGTTACGATCCGTAAATTCTAAACGTCGCACTTTCGGGAACCATTTATCGAGTTCCGACAGCTTGCTTCCCAATTTGCAGCTATCAAAACAAAGTGTTTTAACCTGGGTGAACGGCTTCTTCAGATCGTCCAGTGTGCTTGCTTTGCAGCGTTGAAATTTAATTTCAACCAATGATTCGGCACAGTATTCGTTGACATAAGCATCCATATGTTTATCATGTGTGATGTCCAATTTTGTGATCAAATGTCCAAAGCAGCGGAGCAACTTTAATCGGAATGACCGTGGAATTTGAACCGTTGGTGGATACATGTTCCGCTCGAAAATCAGTATAGACTTGTATCTCGAAAGGATAAAAATCCATTGTTTCCCATACCGACTCGCGAATACCAAATCCGCTGCTGGTTTCAATTGTTTGTTGGAGTCGGCAACATTCAAGAGATCTATAAGGCTTAGATTCTTGAAAATGTGCTCGAGGCAATCAACATTGACGTCTGTCAACTTTGTGGTGCCATCGTTTGGCTGCGGACCAAGCTTTGCCAGTTTCTCTTCCTCTTCCTCATCCATGCGCCGGCGCAATCTTGTGTAATGAATCTTCGTCGGCTGCTGGGCTATTTTGTTGGATGCACGTTGCTAAAAATCGAATAAACACGAAATTGTTAGATTTTTGGACCCAAAATCTCAATAAAATATGAAAATTTTGCACACAAATCCATTAATTATGCATCGACTTTGGTTACACTGTCAATTGAACACAAATTTTGAGGTTAAGTTATGCGTTCACAATATGAGCTCTCTCTGCATTGAAACAAAGAATACATGAAACTAGTTTGAACTTATCCTTTCTAATTTCCCAAAAAAAAACAATTTGATTTTGATTTTTACCACGTCTGCAGACACGGTCTCGGATGTTTTAGATCGTTTATTCGCCGGTGGGTTGGCTCCTTCTGGTTGTCGCTTTCGATCAGCGGCTTCATTCCGATTATCCATTTGTCTGTGAGGTTCTTTCGCCAATCTGAAAGCCAATATTGAGGGATTGAAAGCGTTATTCATTTTGGTTTGGCCTCACTGTCACTATTGCAATTGCTACGAAAACTGCAATCTTAAATTTGCACAATTTGCATGAAAATGAGTCTAACTTTTCAAATCAATCTCTTTGGAAATAAGAGATGAACTTGACAAAAGAGCTAAAATCGCAATTGAATCAAATTTGAGTCTCAATCCATCCACTTTGAGAACCACTGAATTCAATGTCTAGAACAGTACTTACATTTTCAGAGAAAATAATGCAAAAAAAAAACACGGTAAATTCGCTGGTTTTTGGTGTTAGGCTATAATTTCTTATAGTAAAAACACTTTCCAGTCGATTTGCTAAAGAAATAAATGGGAAAATCAACAATTTCAGAATATTTTTCGTGTTTATGCGATCAAATTGCGGAGCTATGATTACATTTGACACCACATTACGACTTGAATTGATGCGATTGC
>NW_022595305.1:120017-124479 GCF_009176505.1 Sitodiplosis mosellana | reverse complement strand
TTGTCCCGGACTTTGAAAACAAAATACTCAATGTTTCAAATGAGATCAAATTGGAGTAATAATTGTGTGCAATTCCAGCGAAACATATTTTTTCATGCTGCTCTCATAAAATTGCAGTTTTCCTTTCTATTTTTACATAGTTCAGCTAGGAAATAAGTGAAATTGTCGATATAAGCTGATATTCTATAGTAAATTTTCAAAGTACAAATGTGGAAATAAAAAGAATGTCATTTTCCCGATCGATTCGAATGTTTATTTCATATAATTGTATGTTTTTCTAACAAATTCATTTGATAAAAATGATATTTCACTGAAATATTATTTCCATTTGGTTTTTTTTTTAGAATTCTTCTTCGACAGGAATTTATTTTGAACCAACTTCAGTTTGAATTTCGATAAATCAAAATCGTTACAAAAATGAATGAAAATTGGAGTTAAATTGGGCTGAGCTCAAAATTTATGAAGAATATATCGGTTGGTACACAAGTATACGGTTTATTAATTGTTAGATTTTCCACAATTTCCAGCGGAATGGTGAAATACGTCAACGTATTTCCGTCACATTTATCTATAACCAATGAAGTTAAAGATTTTGAACAAAATTTGTTTATGAGTCGATGGATTTCATTCCGCTGTTCGGGTGCAATCGATCGGAATCTCAATTCAATTTTCTTGATTTCAGTACCGAAAATTCTAAGCGTTTTTTGAACGTATTCATAGTTTTCAAGCGTAATCTTGGAAGTCGATTCCTGAATTGGATGCCGCAAACCTTTTTTGAACGGCGCCACAATTTCGATCGTTTTTGATGACAACTTTCGACGGAACACGTCACGGGCAAGACTGTCAAAGTGATGATTCGTCTGTGCCATGTCCAATAAATCAATGAATTCCAACTGTTCAAGAATTTGTAGCAAATATTCGGTATTGATATCGTTCAATACCGTTTTGTTTTGCGGTGATCACTAGACTGATGGAATGATTTTGATACGTAGAGTCTAAAACTATCAATGATGATGAGTCACGTCCAACTTTGTTTTTAAAATCAAATCGAAATGGTATTATCCCTTGTTTGAAATTTTTTTCTTTTTTATTGGTAAGCGTTGACGAGAGTCTTCAAAATATTCAAATAAAGAATCGAGAAAGTGTTTCCTGTCCATTGTTTAGATCCACCACAGTTGAATCGATAAATTAAAATAAAACAGCTTTGATTCCCGATTTCAAAAAGCTTTATTAACAAAATAACCATAGGAAATGCAAATATCTTGTGAATTAAGTCCATTTTGGAAGATACAAATTTGGATTAAAAAGTGCAGAAAGAATTGGTGGTGTAAGAGTAAAAAAAACCAAGAAGATTAACGTTTAAGAATAATTTTTGAATTCAGAAATGCTGTAGTCTTGCCTATCCAACTTAACAGTATGGATAACTTGGACATGAAGCGGCAACAATGCCGGCTGGGTAAAGACGGGTGGAGAATCCTTCCAATGGTGTAGCGGCTCCGGTACTGCAGTATGGGTAGTTAGGGCAGGCGCTTGGGTGTACACCAGCTGGGTATCTAGATCAAAAATCGAGAAAACAAGACATTTAGTGATGTCTATGCAAATTTACCACTTGAAATGGCTGCAAACTCTTACTTGTCAACCACAGGTGATGGTTGATTCCAGGCTGGGTTAACAGTGTTAACTAATGGGGTGTTGTGTACAACAGTGTTATCGCAAATCGGATAGCCTTTACGGAAAGAATAAACAAACAAAGGAATGAAATTGCCTTTTTTCTATTACATTCTTAGAAATTTGATTGAAAAAAATTGAAGAAAGATGAAAGAAAAATGTTCAAAAGAATTCGTTAATTTAACGTTGATTGCAAAATTTGATCGACATTGTAACAATAGAAAAAAAAAACTGTATTTTTTACCTGGGCAAGCGGCTGGGCTTATGCCAGCTGGGTAAAGACGGGTGGAGAATCCTTCCAATGGTGCAACTGATGCAGCAATAGCACCAGTATCGCAGTATGGGTAGTTAGGGCAGACACTTGGGTGTACACCAGCTGGCCATTGTGTTGCGTGTGGAGCTGAGTAAACAGCGACGATGAGCACAAAGAAGGAAATCTACGACAGATAATGACAATAAGTTAAATTAACCGCTATATGATATTCAAAATGCAACAAATCATGCATTCATTCAGAGCGCGTGTTTTACTTTATTCTATTTGATATTTTAATTCACTTTTTAAAAAAAATTAATTAAATTATTAAGTGCAATTTCGGCAGAATGTTTTTATATTTTCTCTGAATGTATCTAGTTTTCACTGGATAACAATCTATGTTTTTCGTTCGTTTGCAATGCAACCTAATTGATATAATGTGTATTTGTGTCGAATTCTTACCACTTTTGAATTCATATTGGACTATTAAGTGTTATATCTATTTTGTTGTACAGAAACAAAAAAACTATATGTCACTTTTGTTTAACAGATTATGTTTTAATGGACACTTAAAACTTCCAATATTGTTCTGATTCGGAATGAATTGTTATACTGATACAATTGAACTAACTGTGGCGGTTTAAATACAAATCCAAACACGCATACAACCGTAGAGTGTAAAACTGCCATGCTCCCCGGCTCATGCATACACTCAATGCTTCATATTCCCATGCAAGTATATTCAATTTTATTTTCTATGCTTTCACACTTATTCTTACTCGATTTTTTACTTCTTTTTCGTTTATTTCTGTGTCTCATTCTCTCTAGATACTTCGTAATGAAAACGACAAAAGAGAAAATATATTCAATGGTCATCCACTTTTGGTGTCATGTCAGAGACAGGGAGCGAGAAAGAGAGAAAAAATTCACTGACACCTGAACATTATATGATTGCCCTAAGTGCGTAGAAAACAGACACAAGTACAAATCAAATGCGATCAACGTCAATCCAGTTTTTCTATGGTCAAACTTGTACACCCCAGGCAACTGCGGTTCGAAGCGAGAATATTGGCGTGTGTAAAGCAGTGAGCTATAATCTAATAGAAACGAAAAGAACTAACTCCAAACCGAGCGTATTAAGCGTATTTTTCCTCTGAAATTTTGAAAAAATGTGAGAAAAAAATCAAGAGAATCTATTGCATTTCTCGAAGCATTTATTTCTGCGCACTGCACTTGCGAGCGAGCAGGCAAGGAGACATGCGCGACTAGGGGGAAAGAACGACACAAATTCAAAGATATGCATATTTGCCAAACTTATTCGTGCTCAGCGAGCACTGCTCACTACGAACGAGACGAATCAACATGAAAACAACAACAATAACATAGACGATCGCTATGTAAATGCTTGTAAATGGACGTGAATACGGTAAGTCGTTCTTTTCCTCTAGATGCGCGATATTGTGCTGAATGTTTGATCTCATTGAACATTTCATTATTCGTTGCGTTATCGGCGTTTATTTTTTTAAATTTTCATTTATTCAATTACTCTGACCATTTGGCATCGCATTTGATGTAGACGATGTATGCTCATTGTTCAATATGCATATATCATCGAAGTAAGTATTTTTTTACAATTCTCTTTCTCTATCACTTGCACTCTCTTTATGAAAGATTTTTATCACTCAACATGCCATTCTAAATTTACAAAACATGTCGTTCATATTTCTGGCGAATGTTTCTACATGTTTGGTATATGTATATCAAATGCCTCATATACGAGGTATGATCGATTGCTATTTACGTTTGTTAAACAATGTAAACGCTTTAAGCGAATGTACAAAACCAGATTGAGTTATTTTTACAACTTGATTTTTCGGGTCTTCTTATTTACTATTTACCTTTTTTTCTCGCTAGCGCCATTTCTTGTTTGCCATTTGGTTCAAAGCAGAGCTCACATTTTGTATACTTCGTGAAATATTTACAGTTATTCTGTGGCAGCTGTTGATGCAACGAATAACCGGACAAACGAGAAAGAGATGACACAACAATACAAAACAAGAGGCAATTCACTCTAAAAAAAATTACTTTTTAGATTTACTCTCTACTTTTATCAACAACAAAAATGAAACTATCCGAAACAAAAAAAATTTCAAATAATTTGTAGTCGATTTTTTTTTTCAAGAAACTTTTCCAAAATTTCTTGTCAATTATCAAATCAATACGTTTTCGACATACGGTTGCGTTTTAAAATTTATTTTTTAGTGAACATTTATCGAAATAATTTTATTCTCGCTCTAAATTTCTTTCCTCCATTCGCATTTCGCAGCGTCGATGTTTGATTTTTCACTCCTTTTCCAAGTCGATCTCGAGCTCCCCTCTGATATGTTCTGGAAATTGTTTCAAGGCTCATTTTCTCCCATCGTGTTATCAATTTTTTCTTAACAAAGCCGCACATTGAAAAATCGTTGATATAACCGTTTGTAACATGCGCTTTATTCGCTTCATATTGGCTTCATTCCGCTCTAAGTATTTATACTACAC
>NW_022595305.1:87980-119617 GCF_009176505.1 Sitodiplosis mosellana | reverse complement strand
GTTAGTTCCTTCTGGTTGATGTCTCCGACTGACTGATATCTCTCGATCATCCATTTTTCTACTTAGTAAACTATGTCACAAGTAGTAGGCCTGCTTATACGGAGTTTGCATGCTAGTAGGCTTGTTATACTTTTGCGCTCGCTGTAAATATATTAGGTTTTTGCGCTCGCAAATTTGCTGTTCGCCTTTTGACTAAAAAATTTCTGTGTTTGTGTTCTGCGCACAGGTTTTGTAGGAAAGGTTTTTCTTCTCAGGCCGTCAAATGTAGAAATAAAAAGAATGTCATTTTCCCGATCGATTCGAATGTTTATTGCATATAATAATTATATCTAAAAATAATTATTTGATTAAATGATATTTCGCTGAAATACTATTTCCATTTGTTTTCTTTTTTCAGAATTCTTCTTCGACAGGAATTTATTTTGGACCCACTTCAGTTTGAATTTCGATAAATCAAAATCGTTACAAAAATGAATAAAAATTGGAATAAAATTGAGTTGAACTGAAAATTTATGAAGAATATCTGTTGGTACATAATAAGTATACGGTTTAATTATGAAATATTTATTTCATTTTATTCTGAATACATGTATTTTCTTCAATTTTTTTGTGGATCATTTTTACGTTTTGCAGTTTAGCTATCGTGAATGTGACTGAAGAGGAATGGTGGTCTAATCGCTTAGCATGTCATTGTGATAATCATAACATCGTCAACTGTTTTTTTTGTTGGATTTGCACCATGGGGCACTGTTTCCTTTTAATGTAATTGTTCATAAAACTTATAATAAAACATGTTACAATCACCATTTCCGGTTTGGTTTCTTTGTGAATGTGGAAAAGGAAATGGCTTTTTGTCAATTGATTCGAATATTTATTTCATAGAATTGTATATTTCCTGACATGATTTTGCTAAGATATTGATTCAGTTTGTTTCCTTATATTATTTCCTATATTATTATCCTTATTATAGCTATTTTTCAGCATGAGTTTTTTTATTCGATTTGTATGGAAATGTGATTGATTTTTTGTTTATGACAACAGAATGTTGCCTGAGCTAAACTAAATCGGTAGTAATGTAAAAATAATTGTGAGTTGTACTGGAGATTTTATGAAGTTGATTTAACCTAGGGGCTTCACGCCAAATTTTATTTAGCAAAATCTATTTCTATTATTTAATTCATGTAAAATTCACGCTAGATTTCAAATATTTTGTATTATTTCCCGAATGCGTTGGTATTGTTCATATTCACCTTGAACAATATGTTCTGGAAGTGGGTTTTGGTGGATCTTCAGGATCGTTCAAAACTGCTCCCGATTCTGGAAGTGGGTTTTGGTGGATCTTCAGGATCGTTCAAAACTGCTCCCGATTCTGGGAGTGGGTTTTGGTGGATCTTCAGGATGAATCAGACTGGGTTTGACAATGCCCTGGTCCATCCTGAGGATCCACTTCCAGAACCAGGATCGGTTTTGAACAATCCTGAGGATCCATCAAAACCCACTTCCAGAATTTTTGAAGCGATAATGACGTCAACAGATTAGACGTGGTTCTGCTGACAGTCGGTTTATTGAACAAAATTTAGCAAAATTGAAATTATGCATACATATCTGTTTAATATGTTGAAACATAAACAAATTCATATTATCGTAAACCATCCAAATTGTAACATTTATTTATTTCAAATATGGAAATTGGCGTGAGGCCCCTAGGATTTAACGCTCCATTATGACCACGTACCAACACATCCCGTTTGACTTCCCGTTTCCACGCCATTCGTTACCCAATCGATTCTGTAAAGCTTGGTAGTCCTTTTTATTATAGAATCTAAGAGAAATCTTCTTCAGCGATGTGCATGTGTTCATGAACGTAATCACTTCATCGTTAGGGCATTCGCTTTTTCCCAGATCGACTTCAACTAATGCTGGTGATGCGATCTTCAACAATGCACTCGCTTCACGACGTCTGTAACCCGAATAGTTCAACTTGATAATTGTTTTGTGCTTGCTGATGAAATTAGCCAATGTATGGTCTATGGCAATTGAATTAAGTTCCAATTCTTCAAGTTTGTCGAATGTCAGTGGAAATTGTTCAAGCACCACATTTTGTAATACGAGATTTTTCACATTTGGAAAGTGCACGGTAGCGTTTCCATTGTTCGATAACCGTCTGGGATAGCATTGATCGATATCCAGGCTTTCCAGATGCTGTAGAAGTTCGCTAACACTCTGAAGGTGTTTGGTATCGAACCTGCCAGAAATGGACAAGCTTCGTAGATTTGGTATTAGGCGCAGGAGCTCAACAAAACATTCCATCTCGTTCAAATTCTCCTCAAAAACGTATGAAGAAAACAGTTCCAAATGTTGAAGATCGGGGAAATGAACAGCGATGTCGTTACAATTTGATAATCCGTTTTCCCATGATAATTGCAACCGTTGAACTCTGGGGAACCATTTATTGAGCTCCGACAGCTTGCTTCCACATTCGCAGTTGGAAAAACCAAGTGTTTCAACCTTAGTGAACGGTTTCTTCATATCGTCCAGTGTGCTTGCTTTGGAGAATATAAATTCGATTTCTACCAGTGAATCGGCACAGTATTCGTTGACATAAGGATTCAAATGTACGTCTTCATATCCGATTTGCAATTTTGTAAACAAGTGTCCAAAGCAGCGAAGCAACTTGAAGCGGAACGACCATGGAATTTCAGGTTCAGGATACCTGAACCTGAAATCAGAATCGATCCAATTAGGAAACCATATAAACATTTCCCAAGTGTATGTATAGAGGATTGATATCAATTCTTTCCCATAGCAGCTCGCGAATACCAAATCCGCCGCTGGTTTTAACTGCTTGTTGGATTCGGCAACATTTAAGAGATCTGTGAGGCTTAGATACTTGAAAATGTGTTCGAGACAATCAACATTGATGTCTGTCAGCTTTGTGGTGCAAACGATGGACTCCGGAATAAACTTTACTTGCTTCTCTTTTTCTTTCATACTATTTATTGGCTGTTGGATCGTTTTATTGGATAAACATTCCTGAAAATGGATTAAATACGAACGAGTTAGTCAATCCAAGTCCTAAATAAAATATGAACATTCCGAAAGATTCTCACATTTTTGTTCGCCGAATCTTTTCCTTTATCTGGATTCTTATCATCACACTTGATTTCCTCTTTCACATCATTCAAGAAAAAGTTAAGCAGCAAATCATATTGAAGCTCGCCAGTCAATTCCCAATTCGATGTCCCGTACACTGCATCTGCTTCAAGTCTTTCATTCGGACGTGTCACCAAACCAAATTCACTGCCATCGGACGGTTCTTCCTTGATGTCTGGCTCTTGTTTTATTTCGACTATAGCACTGCTCAGTTTACGTCCATTCGACGGTCCTTCGCCTGGATCCATAAGGGAGATGGTCTAGTTATGAGACGGGTTTTGTTTTAGATTTAAAAAAAATTCTGTGGTTTTCAAAAATAGAAAGTTAGAGTTCTATCATGTAGCTTATGTCCAGACGCAACTTTTTTCCGATGAAAGTTTATTGATTCCAGTTACTCGAAAAAAAATTTGACCAATCTTGTGAGGACTATTTTTTTGGCCCCAAAAAAATTTTGGTCCAGTTATGAGACACCCAGAAAAATTGAATACAAGTGGATAAATATGAAGGAAACTCATCATAAAATGTTCAAATATTATTCTTTATTTATTATAAAGGCCTTAAATGGCTAATATAAAGAAAATTGGGCCTTTAATGGCCTTACATGACAAGGAAATAACAATTTTCATTCATCATCATCATCGAAATCCTCATCTTCTTCTTGTTCCATGTCACTGTCGCAGTGTTTGCAAGTAAAGAAGCTTGCACGCATGTCAGCGCATTTCAAGTGAACTGGCCGCGTGCATACGTTGCATTGGATGGAATTTTCAGCAGTCAATTTGTTTGGTAACAGCGTCAAACAAATGATGCAGAAGTCCGTGTCTTCATCGGACGGTGGTGATTTTTCAGTTCTACGGCGCTTGGGCGGTGGTGTTGCTTTTGATGTTGCTCTCTTCGGTGCTGCTTTCTTAGGGGTTGGCTTCTTTGGCGTTGCTTTCTTTGCTGCCTTTTCCGCTTTCGCTGCTGCTTTTTGCGCTTTCGCAAGTGCCTTTTGCTTCAAAACGGACATGGTTTCCGGAGAAGTCAATTCAGCACTTTCCATCGGTTTTCGTCCACGATTCGACTTTGGTTTTGGAGTTTTGCCTTGTAGAGGGCCAACCGCATCCAAAACCGACGAAGTGTTGCTTGCAAGAGACATTAGTGACACCGAGCTGGATAGTTCAGAGGGCTGTCACTGTTGCAATATCATCAAAATTGTCTGCAACTTTCTTCACGTAGCGCTGTAAGGTGCTCTTATCTATTCCATGTTCTTGGGCAGTCCTTCGAATACCTTTCTTCTCCACTATACATAATTTAATGGCTTGCAACAGCGCATCAAAATTTTCGACCACCTTATTTCGACTAGGCGTAGCCTTTTTTGGAGGAGACATGGCTGAAAATCCGAGAATATTAGTTAAAATACAATTGTAATTGCATATAAATGCGTTTTGACAACAAAAATGACAAAATATGACGTTTCTATACGCTTTCAGTGCAAAATCTAGAGTGTCTCATAACTGGGCAACACGGTGTCTCATAACCGGATCGAGACGCCATTTTGAACATTACTCACAAAAAATTTTCCACAACACATAATCGAACAATCCGAACCAGAATCACAAAATATAATCAAAATACAACATTTTAATGCATTACACTCACCTTTTTAACTTGATTTTCACAAAAAATTGGCACTATGAAAAATATTCCAAATCCTTTTTTCACACGATTTTCAACACGATGTTTGGTGCGTATACAAGCAATGCGTCTATTCACTTCGGTGTTCGCCTAAAAACTGGCGGACATCAAATAAAGAACATTGACAGCTCTCATACCAACATTTCCATAGCGTACGACAGAAATAATTGACTGTCTCATAACTGGCGCTGTCTCATAACTAGACCATCTCCCTTACTCATAGCCAATGCAAATCTGTCGAAAAATCCAAAAAATATGAAAAAGAAATGAAATTTGTGACAGTTCAGAAGATTTTTGTTGATAAATTTCTATTGATGGATGCAGTTGCAAAGGGAAAAACTGTTGCGCATGACACCAATGTACGGAAAAATATTTTTCAAGAGAATTTCTGTAGTTTAATGAATATTGGAAAATTAGAAGAAAAATGAATCCTTTTATACGGCGTAGATCAAAACAAAAAATATTACACGAACGATGTCAATGACGTAGTCACTTTGCCCAAGGCATTACAATCTTGAAAAGCGGTTTTTTTTCTTCAAAAACACGATCAGTTGAAAATCTTTTAATACTTCGACCATTCCACACGAAATCGACTAAGAATTGGATCGACCCTCTCCGAATTGGCTGAAAATTAGCATGGAGTCTTGTTTTCGGTAGAAAATGAGAAAATCAAAATCTTAGCCCTATAAGTGGCCTACATTTTTGAGTTCACCCAGTGTAAATTTTTCGAAAAATTGAAAAAATCGAAAAAATGGGTTTGCGGCAACTGAACACTAACTGAGAAGTATTTGACACATTGCCAAACCTATGGTACCATTGGAAAGGGAATCGATGGGGCTACAAAAATCACGGAGTCATCTACCCACTCTGAATTTGAACATCGGTTTACCTATAAATTTGGTCTGAAATCGACATTTCTTCATAGAACAATCGAATGGTCGAAATTTGCTTACAAAATCACACTATGGCATAAAAAGATCACCTATGATGGCCTGTTATGAGTCTATTTCCACATAATTTTGGACGAGAAATCGATTTAGACTCATCTCAAGCCTGTTTGATGAGCCTAAAACGCCGAAAAATGGTCCTGTTCCAGCTTATGTTTTCAACTCGCAATATTTTATGCAAAAAATCAAATTTTTCACTTCGAAAATGCCTTCTTTGGGTTCTCACCGTAAACGGCATTTATGTTTTAGCGAAACGAACCAAAATATATCAATTTTTGTTCCATGTTTTGTTGATTTCGTGTGGAATTGGTCGAGTAGGACTTGACAAAAAATGGCTAAAAGGCTACAGTCACTAATAGTCAAATAGCTATTATTGAATCAAACTTAAGTCTCAATCTAGACACACTCCGCAAATCAAAAAAAAATCAATGTTTGGAATGGTACTTACATTTTCCGAGAGAACAATGTGGGAAACCAGAAAAACCCGATAACTTAGGAATTTTTTTTCCGTGCTTGAAACCGTTTCCCTGTTTTTTTTTTTAAATTGAACTATTTCAACTGATTTCAATGTTTGAGTCCACTCAATAGAGAGAATTTAAGCAGCACAAGTTTCACCTTCAACGATCTGTGCACCACTGTATTGAATGCAGATTTTTCTCGAATATTTATAATGGGAACCATTCGAATTACGAACAAAATGAGGAGGGAGAATACATATTGAAGAATACGATGAAAATCAAGGTATTTTTAAATGCGGACCTGCAAAAAACTATTCTCATCCTGCAGGTAGACTGTTTTCTACATCGAATATACCGAGTTTAGTTTAAAACATCTCTTTCCTGCTAGGATCAAAGGATTAAGTTGACACTTTGTACTAATTGCCTGCTTTTTCACCCAGAAATACCATTAGTTGGGTCCACATGTAACGAACAAACACGACCGAACCCGATTTAAAGAAGCGATTTGTAATAGGTTGAAATCAAACTCCGAGAAAAATTCTCGAAAAAAGCTTATCTATGTGGACCAAATTTGTCACATAAATCACCGTTCGATTGCGAAGCGTCTGTGCTCAACAGATCGAGCTAATTACTTGTAATTCTATGCTGCGACGGCTATGGTGAACCATGTCGATAGAGTGGTTTGATTTGTATGAAGTTGGCTATGAATGACTAAACCACTGACCGAATCTTACCAAATCGATTCGAAGATTCTCCATAACCGTAACATCGACGAGAATAATAATGATTTTTTCGATTTAATTGTTGGAAGACGAATTCATGTTTTTAAAATACCACAAAATTTTAATAGTGAAAATTAACTGATGAAAAATGAATTGGATAATCATCATCATGAAAGCAGCACAAACCTTTCGACTGGACCTTGAGATAATTTTTTCCTCCAATTTCTCTTGATTCTGCTATTCTTTATTGACTGATGGAAGAATATGATGAGAAATGAATGTGGAAATAAAAATGGGTTTTTCTCAACGGATTCGAACATTTATTTCATGGATTTGTATGTTTCTTGACATTTTTTTTTGCTTAGACAACAACTCAGTTTGTTTTCTTATAGCTATTTTTCGACATCAGTTTATTTTGAACGAATTTAAGATTGAGTCTCTTCACTAATGAGATCTACTGGAGATTTCATAGGGTCGATTTAACGTTCCATTGTGACAATCATAACACCGTTAAGGCGTTTCATGCTGGTTCTTCGCCATGGGCCACTCGATTGACTCAACACAACCCGGTGATCATTTTCGTTGTCGAACCCAAGTGTGAACTTCGTCAGCGCTGTGCATTTGTCCATGAAGGTGACCACTTCATCAATCTGGAAGCGACAATAAAACAAGTTGACTTCAATTAACGATGTTGATGCGATCTTCAATAAAGAGCCCTGTTCGCCAAGTTTCGATCCCCAGTAGGTGAGTTTGGACAGTGACATTTGCTTGCTGATGATTAGATCAACATAGTTGTAGTTGTTAGCAATTGGTGTGATTATGAGTTCAGTGAGTTGGTCAAAGGTCAACGGGAATCGTTCGGGTGCAATATTTTGCAATGTGAGCTCCTTCATATTCGGACAATGTATGGTGGTATTGCTGCTGTTCACGATATCTCTATACGAATGGACTTTCAGATGCTGTAGATGTTCACTAGCGTTCTGTAGGTATTTTGCATCGAAATAGCCAGAAATGGACAAGGTTCGTAGGTTCGGATTTAAGCGCAAAAGGCTGGCAAAATGCTTCTTTCTGTCCCGTGGAATGTACAGATTCAACTCTTGCAAATCGGGAAAATGAGCCGCCTTTTTACGATTTGACAGCTCATTTTCACATGAAAAATCCAAATACCGAACCTTCGGAAACCATTTACTGAGCTCAGACCATTTGCTTCCCAATTCGCAGCCAACAAAACGCACCGATTCAACTGCTGCGAATGGCTTCTTCAGATCTTGCAGTGTGCGTGCTTCGCAATGCTCGAATTTGATTTCCATCATTGACTTGGCACAGTATTTGTTGATATAACGATCGATGTGTGCGGCACGTTTTGAATCCTCTGGTGATGGATCACGTGACCGTACATAAGCAATCTTCAATTTTGACATCAAGTGTCCAAAGCAGCGTAACAACTTGAAGCGAAGCGACCAACGAATTTTTGTTGTACGCCTACCCTTCATATTGTAAAAGTATATCGATTTGCTTTCCAAATCGATTTCGATCGATCGTCTGCCGTATCGACTTTTGAATGCCAGATCTGCCCCTGGTTTCAGCTGCTTGTTCGATTCTGCGACGCTCAACAGATCTGTGAAACGCATACGCTTGAAAATATTCTCCAGACAATCCACATTGACGTCTGTCAGCTTCATTTCTTCTTTCATGCGACATCGCAATCTGGTGTTATAGACCTTCTTCGGCTGATCGATCTTTTTACCGGATGAACGTTCCTGAAAGTTGAATGAACATGAAATTGTTAGTTCCACAACGAACAATCTAAATCTTAAGGAGAAAAAAACTAGTATGTAGCACATAAATCACAGTCTTATGCATTGGCTTCAGTCGCATTGGTGAATGAATGCCAATTTGGAGGTTAGATTGAACCATTCACATTGAAACAAAGAACATATGAAAATCATTTTCTGGGTGTTTAAGCATATAGGAGATGGTCGATCCATTCTTGGTGGTTTTGGTGTGGACTATTCGACCTATATCTTTCCAATTTACTGTGAACTGCTGAGAATGTTTAGATTTATCTCCGGCGAAAGGGCCTATTCTAATTCCCACTGTTCATATTTGAAAACAAAGTTGGTATTTTCATCATGATTCTTACATTGGTTTTCACGGGCGTAGACACAGCCATGGATTTCTTGAAGCGTTTGCTAGCACGTTTGTTGTACACTTCTTGCTGTCGCTTGACGGCTTTCACATCCTTTTTACTCGCAGTTTTTTTACGAATACTCATCTTTTGGCGAGGTTTTTCAACAATCTGGAAGAGAGAAATTGATGCTTTGAAAAAATTTCCCATTTTAGTTTCGTTGTTTAGTTCTTATTGAACCAAAGTGGCAATCTTGAGTTTGCACAATTCACTTCAAAAATAAAATCAGCCTTTCCATAACTTTCAATTAAATCTCCCAAAAAATCGGAGCTAAATATGAAAAGAAATTTGCTAAAAGACTAAAGTGGAACATAGAATCACTCCATGAACTAAGATATGCAACATTTCAGAATGAGACTTACATTGTCCCAGAAAACAATGCAAAAACTTGATGGTTTTGGGAAAATTGATGGGTTTTTTGGTGTGAGAGTTTAGTTTCTTCCACTGAATACACTTTTTACACGAATAAAGAATCCAATTGCTTGGAAAATAAAAGATTTGAGAAAAGTTTCCGTGTTTGTTGCGATCACATGGTCTGCAAAGATGACATTTGACAGCACATTGTGAAATAGCAACTGAATTTGAGGATTTGGTGAAGATGCTGCTGCGAAATGTCAATTTGGTGTTGCCAATGCCACGTTGAACCATCGTTTAGTACTTTTCTAACTGTGTCGGGTTTTTAAAGAAAAATCTTTGATTTTCCAAATCAGACACGTATCAAATTGAAATTTTCATTCTGATTTCATAAAACCTTTTCTCTTCATACCATTTTCACCATGAATTAAGTAAAATTGACGATAGAATCTTTCGAGATCATAAAATTTGCAGTTAGTAAACTCTCCACATTTTTGTATCGATTCCTGAAATTTTTTTTCTTCAATCCATTCAATAGATGGTGCGTTTAAATTCAAAACATACAGCACTTTTATTTTATTGATTGATCATTTTATTCCAATGTTTGAAATTAAGTTTTTGTGGTTTGACATAGTAACTTTGATGGTTGATTCATTTTCAGAAAAATCGGTTGCACAAATTACGATTATAATGCAACTGAAGCTTGTTGCATTGAAGCTACTGATAATCAAAAACTAATCTATGAAAACTGAAACTAAGTATTAATGGTATGTTTGAAAGAAAAACGTGAGAAAATGGAAATTGATTTGCGGACAAAAGAAATAATAGGAATAAATGTGTTGCTTTCTCTCTTGAAGTCAAGAGAAACTTTGAATTGTTTGTTTGCGTGGCTCAACATTTCAACTTGACGCAGTTATTCAAGTTTCATGGTTGTATGTACTTTATGCTTAGAGTACATGACTTATTTCTTTTGTATCTTTTTGAATGTATTTTACATCAGTTTAATTCGGCCCCAATCAAAATGTGAATGTTGGCCGTTTGGCTATGGTGATTTGATGAAGTCGACTTATTCAACGTTCCATCGTAACCTCGTACATACAACAGTATCCCTTCTCGGTTCCACGCCATTCTTTACCCAATTGCTTCTGCACAGTCTGGTAATCGTTTTCGTTAGCGAATCCAAGTATAAGCTTCTTCATCGATGTGCATTCTTCCATAAATGGCACCACTTCATCGGTCGGGAAAGCACAATGTCCAAATTTGACTTCAACTAATGCTGGCGATGCGATCTTCAATAATGCACCCGCTTTGCCACGTTTGTAACCCGAATAGTTCAACTTGATAATTGTTTTGTGCTTTCTGATGAAATTAGCCAATGTATGGTCCATAGCAATTGATTCGGGTTCGAATACTTTAAGTTTGTCGAATGTCAGTGGAAGGTGTTCAAGCGCCACATTTCGTAGTAAGAGATGTTCCACATTTGGAAAATGAAAGGTATCTTTTCCAATGCCGTGTGGCAAATTTTGTAACTTGAGCTTCTTCACATTTGGAAAGTGCACGGGATCGTTTCCAATACTCGAGAAGTGTCCAAATGGACAGATTTCAAAGCATTCCAGGTGCAGTAGATGTTTGCTAACGCTTTGAAGGTATTCGGCATCAAAGTAGCCAGAGATGTACAAGCTTCGTAGGTTTGGATTTAGGCGCAAGAGCCCAGCAAAATATTTCTTGCTCAAACTGTTCTTTTCATCGAATGGAAGGTACAGACTCAAATGTTGAAGTTCGAGGAAACGAACAGCGATGTAGTTGCAGCCTGATAATAATTCGTTTGCACTCAAAAATCCCAAGCGTCGCACTTTTGGGAACCATTTATCGAGTTCCGACAGCTTGCTTCCCAATTCGCAGCCAATAATATAAAGTGTTTCGACTTTACTGAACGGCTTCTTAAGATCGTCCAGTGTGCTTGCGTTGCAGTTTTCAAATTCGATTTCCACCAGTGAATCGGCACAGTATTCGTTGACATAACGATCAATTTCCGCGGCACATTTTGAATCCTTTTGTGATGGCCCATGTGACCGTACATGAACAATCTTCAATTCTGTGATCAAGTGACCAAAGCAGCGTAACAACTTGAAACGGAACGACCATAGAATTTTAGCTGTTAGCAAATCTGTGTCCTCTCCACGTAAATCCACAGTCTTGCGTTCCACATCGATGTTCATCGAGCGTTTCCCATATTGGCTCGCGAATACCAAATCCGCCGCCGGTTTCAATTGTTTGTTGGAGTCGGCAACATTCAAAAGATCTATGAGGCTTAGATGCTTGAAAATGTGTTCGAGGCAATCCGCATTGACGTCTGTCAGCTTTGTGGTGCAAATGATGGGCTGTGGATTAAGCTTTGCCAACTTCTCTTCCATACGCCGTCGCAATCGTGTGTAATAGATCTTCATCGGCTGTTGGGCCGTTTGGTTCGATGAACGTTCCTGAAGATGGAATGAACATTGAATCGTTAGTCAATCCTAATTTTCAATTAAATATAAACATTTTGCACACAAATCCATTGATTGTGCATTGACTTTGGTCGCAATGTCAAATGAACACACATTTTGAGGTTACATTATGAAGTGCACAATGTGAGCTTTTTTTTGCATTGAAACATTCTATTCTTTACGCTTGAAAATATCTTGATGACGTACAGAATGTTCCAATTTTTTGGTCCCTCTCTAATTTACTGTTCAAAATTGTATACAAAGTCAGTATTTGCATCATGATTCTTACATTTGTTTTCACGTCAGCAGACACGGTTTCGGACAACTTGAAGCGTTTGTTCACCGGTGTGTTGGTTTCTTCTTGTTGTCGCTTTTGACTGACGGTCTTCTTACGATGATTCATCTTTCAGTGAGGGTCTTTCATCAATCTGAGAAGTAAAGTTGATGATTTCAACATTTTGGGAATGCACAATGGAAATGTCTGATAGGCTAAAATCGCAATTGAATGAAACTTGAGTTTCAATCGACCCACTTTGTGAACCAAGAAATCGAATGGTACTTACATTTTCAGAGGAAACAATGCGAAGAACACGGACAAATCGATGACTTTTTGTGCAGGTAAATACAATTTATACACAAACAAATGGAATTTCCCGAAAATTAAATGTGAAAATGAACGTTTTCAGAATTATTCTTGTGTTTGTTGCGATCAAATTGCGGAGCTATGATAACAATTGACAGCATTCACGTTGAATTGATGTGATTGCGAAATAGCGACTCAATGAAGACGATGCCGTTGCGAAATGTCAATTTGGTGTTGCCCGCCACGTCGAAACATCATCATCGTTCAATACTCTTCTTGCGAGTTGTATAAACAAAATGTATGATTTTTTAAATGGGTTTAATTTTAAATATTACAACTGTCGGAGTTTCTGCAGAATATAAATCATACCAAGGTATGATTTTGAGATTCTTTGGTTAAAGAATAAAGATGTAATTTTCATACTTTGCAGAGAAACTTTTTCGGATGATGAATTTTTAGACATTCTCAAAGTAGATTGGTTGTACAAAAGATGGTTCCACGAAACAGATCATCAAAGGGACAATTTGTGAGAATTTAAACGATTAGAAGAATACTATAGTAAATATGGAAAGCAATGGATGTGCGCCATTCGCTATCTAAACACTTAGGTAAAACCCTTCTAATTATTGGGATCGGTCAGACTGAAGCGACTCTTTTCAATAAACTACAATAGTCCACGAAGTGCTCCACTCCACCAACTGAAAAATCTCTATGTTGGTCTCTTTACCAATGGCAATGCTAACATCGATTTGTTCATTTGTAATGAATGAATGGTAACAGTAAATATACAAACTAAAAATATCAAAATAAAATTAAAACAAATGTGTTTTTTTGCCAATCGATTACATTTTTATTACACAAAATTGTATGTTTCTTATTTGTTTAAATGAGCTTTCAGTTTGTTGCCTCAAAGCTAATTTATTTGAGTATATGTATCTTGAGCAAACTTCAGTTTGAGTTTCCAATAAATTGTTCCAAAAATGAGCGGAAACCGACGTAATATGAATAGTGGCGTTGGACTTCTGGTGATTACCAATTCAGATTGGTATAAAATTTCATTTTTTTATTTTTCTCAAATTTTACTTGGTCTCTGGAACAGAAGAAGGTTCCATTTTGATGACATCAAGTGGATTAAAGATTTCGTGAGGATCAAATCGATTAGCGCTCCATTGTAACAGCAATTGCATCATAAATGCTTTTCATGTTGGTTCCACGCCATTCTTTACTCAATCGATTTTGCACCGCCTTGTAATCCTTTTCGTCATTGAATCCAAGTGAGAGCTTCTTCAGCGATGTGCACTTTTCCATGAATGTCACCACTTCGTCAAGCGGGAAAGCACAATATCCAAAATCAACTTCCACTAAAGCTGGCGATGCGATCTTCAAAAGTGCGCCTTCTTTGCCGTGTTCGTTACCCGAATAAATCAGCTTGGTAAGTGTTTTGTGCTCGCTGATGAAATTGGTCAATGTCTCGTCCATATCAATCAATACGGCTAACAAACATTCAAGTTTGTCGAATGTCAGTGGAAATCGTTCACACACCACATTTATCAATGAGAGCTTCTTCACACTTGGAAAGTGCACTGAATCGTTTCCGAAATCCGAAATGTGATCATCATCTAATGCACAGATTGTCAGAGTTTCCAGATGCTGGAGATGTTCGCTAACGCTTTGAAAGAATTTGGCATCGATGTAGCCATAAATGAACAAGCTTCGTACGTTCGGGTTTAGGCGCAAGAGCTCAGCAAAATGTTCCTCGTTCAGGCGGTTGTTGTCGATGAAAATTTCATCGAATGGAAGAAACAGACTCAATTGTAGAAGATTGGGGAAATGAACAGCAATGTCGTTGCAGCCCGATAGTTCATTTGCACGCAAAAAATTCAAGCGTCGCACTTTTGGGAACCATTTATCGAGTTCCGACAGCTTGCTTACCAATTCGCAACCGACAAAACCAAGTGTTTCAACTTGTGTGAACGGCTTCGTCAGATTATCCAGTGTGCTTGCTTTGCATCCTTCAAATCTGATTTCAACCAGAGAATCGGCACAGTATTCGTTGACATAACGATCAATGTGTGCGGCACGTTTCAGATCTTCTTGTGATGGCTTATGCACATAAGCAATCTCCAATTTTGTAATCAAGTGTCCAAAGCAGCGAAGCAACTTGAAGCGAAACGACCATAGAATTTCGGCTGTGTCCTCCTCAGAGAAACCCACAATCTTGCGTTCCATATCGATTTTTATCGATCGTTTTCGAAACTGGCTCTTGAACGCCAAATCCGCCGCCGGTTTCAACTGTTTGTTGGAGTTGGCAACATTCAAGAGATCTGTGAGGCTTAGACGCTTGAAAATGTGCTCGAGGCAATCCGCATTGACGTCTGTCAGCTTTGTGGTGAAAACGATGGGCTCGGGAACAAGCTTTGCCTGCTTTTCTTCCTCTTCCATGTGCCGTTGCAATCGTGTGTAATAGATCTTCATCGGCTGTTGGGCCGTTTTGTTGGATGAATGTTCCTAAAAATGGAATAAACATGCAATTTTTTGTCAATCCCAATTCCCAGCAAAATATAAAAATATATCCATTGATTGTGCATTAACTTTAGTCGCAATGTCAAATTGTGTGGTTAAGTTGTCAAATTCATAGTATGAGCTCTTTTTGCATTGAAACAAAGAACGCATGAAAATGATTTGATGGCGAACAGAACGTTTTGAATTCATCTGCCTCTTTCTACTATTCCAAAAAAATCGATTGATATTATAAACAAAGTCAGAATTGTCATTATGATTCTTACATTTGTGGTGGCTTTCGTGTCAGCAGACA
This sequence comes from Sitodiplosis mosellana, assembly GCF_009176505.1. NCBI lineage: Eukaryota > Metazoa > Arthropoda > Insecta > Diptera > Cecidomyiidae > Sitodiplosis > Sitodiplosis mosellana. Next base: position 104,237 of record NW_022595305.1, on the reverse strand, counting down.
CGGCCTCGGACGACTTGAAGCGTTTGTTCGCCGGTGTGTTCGTTTCTTCTTGTGGTCGCTTTTGACTGACGGTCTTCTTACGACGATCCATCTTTCAGTGAGGGTCTTTCATCAATCTGAGAAGTAAAATTGATGATTTCAACATTTTGGAATTTCACAATGGAAATGTCTGATAGGCTAAAATCGCAATTGAATGAAACTTGAGTTTCAATCGACCCACTTTGTGAACCAAGAAATCGAATGGTACTTACATTTTCAGAGGAAACAATGCGAAGAACACGGACAAATCGATGGTTTTTAATGTTAGGCTATAATTTCTTATAGTAAATACACTTTTTACTCGAATTAATTCAATTACTTGAGAAATAAATGCGAAAATTAACGATTTCAGAATAGTTTTCGTGTTTGTTGCGATCAAATTGCGGAGCTATGATAACAATTGATGGCATTCACGTTGTGTCTTGAATTGATGCGGTTGTGAAATAGCGACTCATTGGAGACGACGCTGTTGCGAAATTTCAATTTGGTGTTACCCGCCTCGTCGAAACATTGCCAACGTTGAATACTCCGAATTCTAAACAGTATTCTATAAACTCCAGGAAAATTATTCTCTAATCCTTTCGAATGGGCTACGTTTCAAGTGAAAAAAGCTTAAACCAAATATCAATTCAATATTATTAGATGACATTTTAGTTGGAGATGTACTCTGTATGGTTATATGAGAATCGTTGACAGAAATTCTTAGAATAATCAATTGCACAAAAGACTGTGCCACTGAAACGGAATCCGTTTAACGGCTCATCTAAGATTAAATGATGAAAATTGAAATTAAACACAGAAATATGCTTGGAAGAAAGACGTTAACAAATTGAAATAGTTCTTACACGATTTTAAGTCCAAAATCATTTTATTTTTATCCATTACATTTTGAATGTTGAACAAATTGATTTGTAAACTTAATTTCTACATCATTTCTTATTAGATAATAATTTATGAAAATGTAAGTTTTCTTTTGTGGAAAATTTCAGTCCAAATGAGTTTCTTCGTACGACTTCCTTCTTATTATGCCACGATTTTTATGGCGAATGAAATGTTTCAATATATTTATTTCTCGGTTTTTCTATCGTCTGGTACGTCGAACGGTAGATATATACAAAGCAAAAATGGAAAATGTACAAAAATGTATCTCCTTGTCGTTCGATTACAATTTTCATCCCAACGAACTGTATACTTCTTAATATTTTTGTATAAATATTGTTTCGATCTGTAGCTTTGAAGCTATTTTGCGGCATGAGTATATCTTGAACAATCTTCAGTTCATGTTCTTATAAAATCGGTACAAAAATCTATAAAAAATCGGACATTTTTTGAGCCTAGCATACAATTTCGGATAAGTACCGAAATTAAATGTAATTGGTCTCAAATTTTAGTGAGTTGTTGGAAAAAATCAATTTTCACCGTTTGCTGTTTAGCTATGATAGTTATGTGTGAGGAGAAGAACAATTTATTTTGACCACATCAAGTGGATTGATGATTTCGTGAGGATCAAATCAATTAACGCTCCATCGTAACTTCGTACATACCGCCGAGCATCTTCCCGGTTCCACGCCATTCCTTACTCAATCGATTCTGCACCTCTTTGTAGTCCTTTTCGTCATCGAATCCAAGTGAGAGTTTCTTCAGTGCTGTGCATTTGTTCACGAATGTGACCACTTCATCAATCGGGAATCGGCAACCATTCATGTCGACTTCAACCAATGACGGCGATGCGATCTTCAATAATGCACCTGCAACACCAAATTTTGATCCACGGTAGATCAATTTGCGAAGTGATGCTTGATTGCTGATGATCAAATCAGCATAGCTGTGCTTCGTACCAATTGGAGTGATCACGAGCTCTTCAAGTTGATCGAATGTTAGCGGAAATTTTTCAGGTGCGACATTTTGCAATGTGAGTTTTTTCACACTTGGAAAATGCACAGGACGATTGCCACTGTATGATATGGGTCGACGGATTTCCAAGCTTTCCAGATGTTGCAGAAGTTCGCTAGCGCACTGAAGATATTTTGTTTCGATATTGCTATTAGTTGACAATGCTCGTAGGTTCGGGTTAGAGTGCAAAAGTTCAGCAAATCGTTCCTCATCATGATTTACACTTGAGAGACACAAACTTAAATCTTGCAAATGTGGAAACTGAACCGCAATGGTGTCATCTGATTGTGCGAACAAATTCAAGCGACGCATCTTCGGGAACCATGCATTGAGTTCCGACGTTTTGTTGTGGAATCGAACACCGGCCAAGCAAACGGATTCAACATTTGTAAATGGCTTTTTCAGATCTTCCATGATTCGGGCTTTGCAGTTTCGAAATTGGATTTCAACCAGTGACTCGGCACAGTATTCGTTTACATAACGATCAAATTCTGCAGCCAGCGTTGCATCGTATTTTCGTGATTCGTCATAAATAGACTTCAGTTTTGTGATCAAGTGTCCAAAGCAGCGAAGCAATTTGAAGCAAAACGACCATGGAATGGCCGGCGTAGATTTGTTCTGTTCAAACCATTGTACAGACTTGTAAGATAAATTGATTTTTATCAGTCGATTCCCGAATTGACTCTTGAACGCCAGATCCGCCGCTGGTTTTAACTGTTTGTTGGATTCGGCAACATTCAAGAGATCTGTGAGGCTTAGACGCTTGAAAATGTGCTCGAGGCAATCAAAATTGACGTCTGTCAGCTTTGTGGTGAAAATGATAGGCTGCGGATTAAGCTTTGCCAGCTTCTCTTCCTCTTCCATACGCCGTCGCAATCGTGTATAATAGATCTTCGTCGGTTGCTGGGTCGTTTTGTTGGATGGACATTCCTGAAAATGGAATCAACATTGATTCGTTAGTCAATCCAAATTCTCATGAACATTTGCACACAAATCCATTGATTGTACGAAGTACATTGACAGTCGCAATATCGAATGGACACAAATTGTGAGGTTATGAGCTTTTTTGCATTGAAACAAAGAACGCTTGAAAATAATTTGATGGTGTACAGAATATTTTATTTTGAGATCCTTTTCTACTTTCCTTCAAAAACCATTCAAAATTGTAAACAAAGATCATCGTGACTCTTACATTTGTGATGGCTTTCACATCGGCTACTACGGCTTCGGTCGACTTGAAGCGTTTGCTCGCCGGTGTGTTGGTTTCTTCTTTCTGTTGTCGCTTCCGACTGACGGCTTCTTCACGAGTATCCATTTTTCCGTGTAGGTCTTTCGGCCAATCTGAAAGCCAAAATTGTTGATGGTAAAAATGTTATTGATTGTTGTATGGCAATGTTATTATGGCCATACTATTGGAATTGCCAAAAATGGGAGTCTTGAATTTGCACAATTCACTTTGAAAAATACGTCCAACTTTTCGAATCAATTATCTGAATGTGAGAGTTGGACTTGACAGAAAATGGCTAAAGGGCTACAGTAACTAATAGTCAAATAGCTATTATTAAATCAAACTCGAGTCTCGATCGACACCCACTTCGTGAACCAAGAAATCCAATGTAAGAATGGTACTTACGTTTTCAGAGAAAATAGTGCGAAGAACACAGGAAATAGGAAATTTGATGGCTGTTGGTGCAGAACTCTAGTTTCTTATAGTAAATACACTTTTTACTCGGATTAATTCAATTACTTGAGAAATAAATGCGAAAATCAACAATTTCCGATTGAGTTTTGTGTTGCGATCAAATTGTGGAGCTATGATGACATTTGATGGCATTCACGTTGCGATTTGATTTGATGTGATAGCGAAATATCAACTCAATGGAGACGACACTGTTGTGAGAAATGTCAATTTGGTGTTACCCGGCACGTCGAAACATTGCCATCGTTCAATACTTTTCAAATTGTTTCGGATTTCACGGTTTTGTAAACAAATTCTATATTCAATTCATGCTATTATTTTTTCCTTCTTTTTTATAATTTTCGAGCAAAAAAAAAAAAACAGAGAAATTAGGAAAATTGACGATAGAATCTTTGAATGTTCCCATATTCTTTTTCTCCAAAATTCTGCACAGTTTTCTATCGACTCCTGTAAAATTGTTCTCCAATCCTTCCGAATGGTTGGCATTTCTAGTGAAGAAAATCGGAACAAACATCAATTTAATTTCATTAGATGTTATTTTTATTTAAACTTTGAGGTGGGATTTATGTGGTTTGATGAGAAACTTTGACGAATGGTGCATTTTCGAACATTTTCAAAATGTTAGCGCATAAAAATTGTCGTGGTTTTGGCCATACTTCCAAACACAAAATAATCGATTGCACAAAAGACTGTGCTACTGAAATGGATCATCATGATGTAGCATCTTTGCAAAGAGTAAATGATGAAAATTGAAACTTAACTTGGAAGAAAAATGTAAAAAAAATGAAGTAGTTCGACACGATTTTAAACCCAAAATCATTTTATTTGTATCCATTACATTTCGAATGTGGAACTAATTGATTTGTAAACTTAATTTCTACATCATTTCTTATTAGATAATAATTTATGAAAATGTGAGTTTTTTTTTGGAAAAGTTTAGTTCCAAATGAATTTCTTCGTAATACTTTTTCCTTATTATGCTACGATTTCTATGGCAAATGAAACGTTTCAATATATTTCTTTCTCGGATTCTTTATCCTCTGGGATGTCGGACGGTAGATGAAGGTGGGATGAACATGTTCGTAAATATACAAAGATAAAATAGAAAAATGTACAAAAATGTATCTTCTTGCCATTCGATTACAATTTTCATCCCAACGAACTGTATACTTCTTAATATTTTTGTATAAATATTGTTTCGATCTGTAGTTTTGAAGCTATTTTGCGGCATGAGTATATCTTGAACAATTTTCAGTTCATGTTCTGATAAATCGGTATGAAAATGTATAGAAAATCGGACGTTTTTTGAGCCTAGCGTACAATATCGGGTAAATACCTATTCAGATTGGTACAAAAGTACATGATTCAACTTCGTTTCAAATGTAATTGCTCTCAAATTTGAGTGAGTTGCTGGGAAAAAAAAAATCAATTTTACCATTTGCTGTTTGGCTATGATGATTCATATATGTGAAGAGAAGAACGAAAGAATTGAATTTTGGCCACATCGAGTGGACTGTGGATGTTGTGATGATCAACGCTCCATTGTAACATTCGGATCTCTATTCCGAAAGTGGTTTATGTTGGTTATGCGCCATTGGCCACCCAAATGATTCAGCACAGCATTGTAGTCCTTTTCGTCATCGAATCCAAATGTGAACTTCTTCAGCGCTGTGCATTTGTTCATGAATGTGACCACTTCATCAATCGGGAAACGGCAACCATCAATGTAGACTTCAATCAATGACTTCGATGCGATCTTCAATAATGCACCCTTATCGCCAAGTCTGTAACCGGAAAAATTCAGTTTGCGAAGTGATTTTTGCTTACGGATTAAATCAACATAGCTTCGCCAGATAGGAATCAATCTGATATCCAATTCTTCAAGTTTTCTGAATGTCAGTGGAAATTGAAGAGGATCCACATATTGTAATTTGAGTTTCTTCATATTTGGAAAGTGTGCGCGAGTTCTACCAATCCATGGTGAATTGTTGTATGTCGATTGCAAGATGTCAAGGCTTTCGAGATGTTTCAAATATTTGCAAACCACCTGAAGATAATCTGATTTGATACGGCCAGAAATCGATAAATTTTTCAGGTTCGGGTTCAAGCGAAAGAATTCAGCAAATTGTTCCTGACATTTCAAACGGTTCTTTTCATCGTATGGAATGTTCAGAATCAAATCTTGTAAATCGAGAAAATGAGCCGCAATTTCGTAACGATATTTTTTTTGTCCAGTCATTGCAGAAAATGCCAGACAACGCACACCGGGGAACCATTCATTGAGCTTCCATACTTGGTTGCGAAATCGTTGACCACCAAAGTCAAGTGATTCAATTGTTGTGACTGGCTTCGACAATTTTTCCATTGTTTGTGATGAGTTGTAGATAATGTTCAATTTTGTGAACAAATGGCCGAAGCAGCGTAGTAATTGCACGCAAAACAACCATGGCATTCGAACTGTTGAGCAATGTTCTGCTGATTCAAACAAACGTACAAACTTGAATTGTGAATCGATTTCCACCGATCGTGTCTTGAATCGGCTCATAAACACCAAATCTGCTGCTGGTTGCAGTTGTGTGTTTGATTGGGCAACGCTCAAGAGATCTCTAAGGCTTAGACGCTTGAAGATGTGCTCCAGACAATCCACGTTCAAGTCTGTCAACTTCGTGGTGTGAACGATGTGGTGCTGAATGTGTTCTTCTTTCTGCTCTTGCGTTTCTTGCACTTCTTTTATGCGCCGTCGCAGTCTTGTGTCGTAGATCTTCCCCGGCCGATTGGCGATTTTGCTGGACGAACTTGTCTGAAATCGAAATTTATTTCATTTATTGAATAAACATCAAGATGTGAGTTTTCTCAATCTAAAATTGAATCAAGAACCGCAAATTTTTTGCGCATTCCTTAATCGACTCCAGTCGCATCGTCGAATATTGATGTTAAACTGTGAAAGTCACGGTATGAACGCTCAGTGCATTGAAAAAGCAGCATATGAAAATCATTTGGTGACATACATAATCTCTCAATTCGACTATCCATTTTCAATTTAGTTTAAAAACTGTTAAAAATTGCAATCAAAGTCATTAAATCATGATTCTTACATTTGTCCTGGCTTTCACAGGCGAAGACACAGTTACCGTTGACTTCAAACGCTTGCTTGCCCGTGTGTTGTACTGTTCTTGCTGTCGCTTCCGACTGACGCCTTGTTTGCGATTATCCATCTTTCAGTGAGGTCTTTCACCAATCTGAAAATTAGAATTGAAGATTTTAGAAATGTTTTTTTTTGAATTTTATGTCATTGAACCAAAAAAGAAAGTCTTGAATTTGCACAATTCCCTTTGAATCAAGCTTTAGTCTCAATCGACTTACTTCGTGAAACACGAGTTGCAATGTTCAGAATAATACTTACATTTTCAGAGAAAACGATGTGAAAACCATGAGACAATCGATGGCTTTTTTTGCCAGATTTTAGTTACTTGTACGAAATACACTCTTGACTCGAGTAAATCCAATTGCTCGAGAAATAAATGCGAAAATGAACGATTTAAGGTTGAGTTTTGTGTTTGTCGCGATTAAATTGCGGAGCTATGATGAGAATTGATGGCAATCACGTGAATTGATGTGGTTGTGAAATAGCGACTCAATGAAGACGACGCTGTTGCGAAATGTCAATTTGGTATTGCCCGTCATGTCGAAATATTGGCATCGTTTAATACTTTTCAAATTATTTCGGGGTTTGTAAACATTTTTTTGTTCAAGCTATCATAGAATAAATCGTTTTTCTTTTCTTGCCGCAATATAAGTTGTTCAATTTTCATCCACGAATTTTCGAAATTTTGAACTTCCAGTCGTTAAATATCGCAATATTTTTTCTCTCCGAATTCTCCACATTTTTACATTGATTCTCCAATTCACCAATCCTTCCGAATGAACGGCATTTCAAGTGAAAAAAAAACGCATAATTTACTATAATTTTATTATTTTGAATGATTTTTTTATTTTAATGCTTATGATTCACTTTTTCATGGTTTCACAGTTTTGATTTTTTTCTGCAAGACTAAAATATTCAACCAGTGGCGGTGTCAATAAATAAAACGCAGGAATTTTTATATGAATGGGAATGATCCAGCCAATGGAAAAACATGGCACATGCCCAGTGCCCACTTTCAAATATGTAAAATGGTGTTGTACAATGGGATGTCCCTGTTCGAAAGATTTTTCGATTGCACAATCAATTTTTTATTTTTTTCATTCAAGAAATTTGAGTAATTTCCTCGAATTGACTCCTTCTTCTCCTTTTTTCTGTTTTTTTTTTGTTTCGAACGAGTTTTTTTCCTTTTCAAACCATGTGGAGTTTTCTAACTGATATAAAGAGTCACGATGACATTAAAATAGACTTCAAATACTTGAAATTCGAATTGAATCCGAAATATTTTCGTTGTGAAGCCACAGATATCTATTCTATTGAACAAATCTAAATTTTGAACAAAATATCGAAGCACAATTACATTTTCTATGCTTTTTGTAATTTTATTTATGTTCATATGAATAAATAGAAAAAAAAATTAAGATTTATTTAGCATAATTGTGTGTAAAAAATTCAATTTCTAATTCTCAGTTCATCAATCAATGATTTTGAAAATGATTTTCGTTTACCAAATGTACTTTTTCTTAATGCTAACCAAATTCAAATAAAAACTTGGGAGTAGTATAAAATCGCCGATTCGGGAACATAGGAAAATACATTATCGCCGATTCGGGAACATATACCTTTGTATGTAAAACGATGTTTCCGAATCGGCCTTGCCGATTCGAGAACATATACCGTTTTTGAATTGGCGTTAGTTCGTGGTCAGTTGTGTGAATCGATGCGTGTAGGTTTTATTGTGCGTTGCGCGTGAGCATGGAGAAGAGGGAGAAGAGGAAGAAAAGAAAGAAGAAAAAAGGTTCAAAAGATAGAATACACAGAGAGAATTGCCTTTCTCTCTCTCTCTATGTGTATTCTATCTTTTGAACCTTTTTCTTCTTTCTTTTCTTCCTCTTCTCCCTCTTCTCCACGTTCACGCGCAACGCACAATAAACGCGCAACGCACAAAACATACATATATAGAGAGAGAGAGAAAGGCAATTCTCTCTGTGTATTCTATCTATTGAACCTTTTTTCTTCTTTCTTTTCTTCCTCTTCTTCCTCTTCTCCCTCTTCTCCATGCTCACGCGCAACGCACAATAAAACCTACACGCATCGATTCACACAACTGACCACGAACTAACGCCAATTCAAAAACGGTATATGTTCTCGAATCGGCAAGGCCGATTCGGAAACATCGTTTTACATACAAAGGTATATGTTCCCGAATCGGCGATAATGTATTTTCCTATGTTCCCGAATCGGCGATTTTATACTACTCTTGGGCTTCAATTGATTGGAATTCGAATCGTGAATTGAATTTTTCAATTCATGTTGTGATCTTATCTAAAACCTCAACTTGAAACTTTCTCTGCAAGTTTCTTAGAAAACGTTGGAAACCTTCTTCAAATATTCGTTGAATATATCCAAAATTCGTTGAATTCACGATGACTATGTCAACCATTAAACAAGTAGATTCCACTAACGACCAGCTGCTGTGGAATCGTTTCTACTTGAATGTTTCCATCAATTGTCCAAAGTCTTCATCTGCAGCGGTCAACTTTTTCGTTATCAACTTATTGATTCGCTCGATTTCTTCGTGATTGAACATTCCTTTGTGGTTGAGCACACATTCGAAGAATTCGGCTGGTTGCATCGATGAAAAGCGGATCAAATCAAAAGCCGTGCCTAATGTTTGCTTCACATTTCGTGGCGTTGGATCAATGTGGTTTCGTTGGCATGTCTTCTTTGCCCATTCGACGCTGGCCTCAAACATTTGAATTTCATTGCGATTTGGAAAGCGTAAGCCCAGCGTAAATTCCACAGTTTTCCGGCTGCAATCAACCAAGGACCGTGGATGAAACGCTTGATTCATGTTACTCTCATGTGCAATGATCCAATCCAAGCACAGGCTCACCGAATCGGCATCGGAGTGAAGGAAACACAAATCCAAAATGCGAAAAATGTTCTGCGCGCACAGTCTCCTGGTGGCAAAATCGATGCATCTTTCAAGTAACCCGGTGACTTGGTATGAATGGGCCAGTTCAATCATGTTGACAATGTTCTCCATGGTCAGCAAGCCATCGACCGTTTTACGATAGAATGTTTTGATGAATGTGTGAAAGTCTTCATAGGACGCATCGGATATCGGGTAATTATCGTTGGCCGTATTTTCACTGTAAAAATGCTGCTTAAAAACTGGACTTTTGACGGCCAACACACATTTATGACCGTAAACAAGTTTTTGTTCACTATCCCTGGTTTCAAACACGAAGAACACATTAGCCGTCTTGTTGTCGCCAAACATTGACTCGAGCGCTTCGTACGGATGATGATTTGCGATTATCAACGTTTTCACGAATCGTTGCTGCAAATTGGCCTTAACATCGAATTTGATTGGTTTCGATCCTTTGAGGCTTGCCGAAACTTTTTTCAGTTCGTCTGACGTGAAAATATCCGCATGCAAACTCAAACACTGAACGAATTGCTGGGCGCTCATTTTGTGGAATTGAATATGTTTGAAGCTGTCGCCGAGTACAAAACGAAGGTTCGATGGATGATTTGGGTCCAATTTTTCCACTTGACATCGATGCTTCGCCCATTGAATGCTTGCCATAAACACTTTTACTTCGTCACGTTCGAAGAAATCCAAGCCAATGATAATCTTGAACACTTGCCTTGTGCACGATACAAACGATGCGGTTCCAATCAGAAAATGACCAGCAGACATTAAATTTGCAATGCATTGCTTTCGCAAATCCTTCTTATCGAATGCAATGGCCAGATTGAACGCCAGAAAAATGTCTTCGTATGACGTTTGAATCATTTGCGTCACAAATTCCCAACACGCTGACTTACATTTTGTTGCATCGTATTTCTCCGCCAAATGGGTCAGTTCCGCCAGATTTTTACGTTTGATTTCAAACACTTCGCAGTAAAATGACTTCAGAAATGCGGTCAATGTGTCAAATGTGCAGTCATCCATCGACATTTCGGACGTCGAATCGGTGAAGAATATCTCGCGGAACTTTTGACTATCGCTAGCTAAAACGCATTTGTGAGCTGGCACCAGCTTCGAATCGTCGTCAATGCACAGAAAGTAGACATCAGCCGTATCCACGTCGTATAAATCGTTCAACGATTCTGATTGATCCATTATTGAGTGGACACGCTTTGCAGTGGAGTGGATTGCATCCATTTTAGGAATTATTCTGGGGAAAAAGCGACAAAAGAACATATTTTGGTCAAATAATTTGAATCAAATCGGTGACAGAATGTATCAGACAACTTGTTGAAACATCGGTTGTTGTTCGTTGTCTCTTATTAGTAGAGATTTTTCTTTACTTTCATCGATCCTACTTTTCATAACATTGTCGATTGTTGAATGATACTCTAATCTACTTCCGAATTCCATTTTTCTTACCAAAATTGAAATCAATGCTTCAGTTCCAAAATGATTACTCGTTGATTCTAAAGATTTGCTAATTGGATTGAATCATACAAATTGATAAAAATACAAAATATTTGTCAGTGAACGACGAAAAAAAAATCATCTCTCTTGGCTTGTTATAATCAATGCAACCAAGCTCATCTGTCAAACACCGTGAGTCGATTTCTTATTTGACATTTCGATGTCTCTGCGGTCGTGCCAACTGTGAAGTAGTGCAAAATACCTGACCTGCGCAATTTCTCCTCTTATAAGAAGCATTTATGTATGCAATAGTCACGTTCAGTTGCGTGAGTCGATCGAAATTTCGTCATGCCAATCAGACAGAGATTTCACTTTGTAGAGATTTAATTTAATTTCTACATTCAAGCAGCAAAAAGCGAGCAAAGTAGTGAAATAAATGAACATTGTAATTAATCAATAAGGCTTATAAAATAAGTGTGATTTTTCAGGCCCAAAACCCGTATAAGGAAGGAATCATATTAAACAACGGAACGAAATAGTCTAAGAAATAGCTTATTTTTTTAAAATTTATTTCAAGAAAATGTTACAGGAAACATGTTTTATTCTGTGATTTTCCCCTTTATTTATGAATATTTTTGTCATTTTGGATGCAAATATTCTCCAAAAATTGTTAAAATACCCAAAATCTAGTCTGGTTGAAATTGAATACTACATCTGCTGATCATATGTTTTATCATGATAAAGATAACTCCATTCTTTGTCACTTTGTCAATAACTCCGTTTTCACAGACTTGAGGAAGTCAATCAAAAGAAGACCGCAGAGCTTGGCATCGTGCAAAAAAAGCAAATGAACGATGAAATACAGCGTTTGCCTTCGAAATAAAACAAAGAAGAATCAGTTTGAACCAAGGCCATAACCACAGTTAAAGCGAATTGTATAGCATTTTATAGCCTATTATTATTTTATATTCGATTAATGTCCGAACCGAATATTCATTTCTAATAGCTGCTAACGTGTTCTTTATATTATTTCTCCGTTAAAACTGACCGTTTCAAATTGTTGGCTCCGGTCAATTTTAATTGAAATATGAGTAATACGATTCGATTAGCAGTTTTGTGATAAATTTTTTTTCTCCAAATAACAAATAACACAGTACGCGCTCCCTGTGGCTACGGCCCTGGTTTGAACAATTATAAAAATAGTCCCGAATGGCAGTAGCAAATGGATGGAATGGACAAAATGCTTCCCTTCTGTTTTGCAGCGAATTTTTATTTGCACAAATTGTTTTTTCCACTGTTTATGTTTACGATTTTCAATTTGAATGGATTAACACCAGCTGACATATGAATTATACAATTGAATGTAAATGAAATTGCCGAACAACAATTGAAAATAAACTGAAATTCATTCGGAATTTTATTTCATCTCTCATTTTCTTGTAAACAATAACATGTTTATTAAATTCTCATGAAACGTGATTGAAAACTGAAATTCTGCCATTGATTTTTATTTTCGGATAAAATCAATATCAATAAAAAAAACGTATCAAGTGCGAATGACGAGTTGAAGGTATATTCCTTGCTCATGTGGACTTTCCTGGAAGATTGCGTATGATGACGATACTCGTATGGATTGCCTACAAACAGAAAAAATGAGTTTAAAAATACACGTGTTTACGAGATAAATTTGATAAACATGTTGTTGTTTACAAGAAAATGTTTTTGAAGGAACACAAAAATTTCCATTTTTCGAGCAGGTAAAGAGAAACCTTCTATTTTTAATACAGGTAAACCAAAGACAAATTCGCAAGACAACAATTGTGAGTATCTGATTGCGAGAGTCTTTCGTCTTGTGTGTCAAACAAATCTAAATAAAACTTTTATTATAAAAGTCCAGTTGTTTGGTGTATAGAAATTGCAACCTGTGCTTCTCTCCCATAAGAAACAATGTATTTGACGTGACAGTGAATAGCGGTAGCGCCTAAATAGGATCTGCGGCAACTTAAGGAACTATCAATACTTCTTGTTATTGCGAAATTCATGACAACAACAACAAGTATTGATAGTTCTTGAAAATTCCGCAAATTGCGAATAGGCGCCATCGCTATCTTGCGCCGGTCAAAAGCACAGTTTGAGAAATTGTGCCATCGCAACGTTGTACGTAGAAGAAAGTACATTTACGTCAGTTTGTCTGCTGTTGCGAGAGAATTTCACGGGTGGCCATTGCGATGTGATATCTTTTTTTTGTTCCTCTTTGGGTTCTTTTTGTTTATCTTTGTGGGAAAAAAACGTAACATTTGATATTGTCAAAAACAAACTCTTCATTAAAAACAAGAATATTTACTTCCAAAGCCGATTCGTAACCGTTCGATGGTCTTATTATCTTTAATGATGGATTAGTTTTTGAGTACAAAAAGCAACTTCTGGCTGGAACGTTTGCTTCAGTATTTTCGCCAAAGAATCGTACGTTGACCATTCGCCCATCAATTAACATACACTTTGCTGGCCAGTACCCTTTGGATTTACCTACTTTGGCCCAAAGAACGAGGTGTGTAGGAATTCCTTACACTTGATGGTAAATCTGAAACATATGGACAATTGGACTGGACAAACTTTGACCATGAAAAAATTATTGGTTCTCAAATAAAATTTTTGCAATGTGACTGACGCAAAAAAATGTTGCTCGTGCCTATTTTCACTACAGCATTTACAAACAAATGAAGCAAATGGAAATGATTGCGACACTGAGGTAGTTCTTCAGAGGTACGGTTTACTTGTCAAGCCAAAATAATGAAGAAAAGATCGAAAATTCATGCCCTAAGCAGAAGAATGGTCTAATGAACACTTCCATTGGGATGACGATGATCATCTTTGACGTCATTGACGATGCTCATCTTTGGGATCCAACCAAAGTAATACATACGTACGATACAAAAGAACAAATGAAGCCTTTCACAATATCAGATTTTATCAAAATAAATACAACTGCCACACCAAAATCGTAGGTGATTACACATTTTTCTATGCGTTGAAGAAGAGAAGCAAAATTTTAAATTTAGATTTTTTTGACGCACATCTCAAGTGCATCTTGCAATCGACCGACTGCAACCTCCAAGAGACTCTCGTCGCTTGAGAAAAACGCAGTATCTATAATTGACGCACAATAAAAAAAATAACAATACTACAATAACAAATCGCGCAACCAAAAATTAGCGCAATCACTGCCACCTTATTTTTAGCTTATTTTTGGAATATTTTCCATTTGGAGAAAAGAATATTTAAAGAAGTTTTTGATTGTCAACTTTATCACAGCCAAAAATGAAGCTGACAGTGATTCTTTTCATTCTGATTGTACTTCAGGTTCTTGTTTTTTTTTCTTTCGTATTGACTGTTTAAGACTTTGCAAGTTGATTTGAATTGTGCAGTTGTTCAGTGGAAACATTTTTACTGGGAAGATAATCAATCTTCTTTAAATCATTCGATAACGCTATTCTAAATGAAATTGACAAGTTTTACGTGTTTTTTTTCCCACATAAATTTAGATTCAATAGTGTTAGAATTTATCGTGATTTTTTTTAATGATTTTTCTTTAACTTTCAAACTCCCATAGATTGGTTTTATCGCACCTGCTTGCGTCAAGAAGAAAGCTGAACATAATAATGACGCTACGCCTTATGGTATGTTATAGTATTATTTTTTTTAAATGCAAAAATATGTACGGGCAATCTTGTATAACCGGTTCTTAAACGTTGACCCAATTTTTTTTTTTTGACTGATGGGGATTGAATAAAATATCTCTTTTTATTTCGGTTCCACCCATATTGGGAAAAGCTGTGGACAACTGTATCTGGTAGTGACAATAATTGATTCACTGAGAATAAAATGTTGTAAAACAACAACAGCTCTGTATGAAAAAACAAGACCGTTCTTGAGTTTTTAGTTATTTAATCTATTTTGTTGTTTCACAACAAACTATTTTTTGGCGCACTACATGAAATGTATTTCATCAAAGTAACTTTGAAGTAATATATTTATTTTCAAAATGAATGACAAGACCTTGGTTTTATTTCTTTTTTGAAATATACTGCCTTTGATTTAAATTAAATAAATAATATGAGCATAGAATCTAAAATCACTTTAATTCTGTTCAAGACTCAGAAAAATACTATACGAAAAATTAATGTAATTTTTAAAAAACATTTGATAATAAAAATTTGATTGGCGCTTTGAGATGTTGTGCACTTATTTGTCGTTAGTGCACCTGTTTTAAATTAAATAAAAAATATGAGCATAAAATTCAAATTCACCATAATTTGTTTCATCACTCAAAAAGTATCTAGAAAAAATAAGCAGATTAGTAGCTCTACATTCCATGTAGTGCTAAAAACGCTGTGTTTCATTTTGTTTGGCACTTTTTTAATACGCTTTTTTAATACAATAAAATATTGTAGTAATTATCAGTTTTTCATTATTTTTTTTTCTTCTTCCCCCTTTTTTAACAAAAATTCTCACTATTCCTGATTAATTTAAGGTTGAACATTTTGATTCAATTCTAAAATTCTTACAGAGTCTACAAAACTAAGCACTTTGCGCATTTACATGACATTTGTATGTGTTTGTTTGCCAAAATCATCGATTCCAAAATTTCCTTTGTTCTTTACATTATTCCTTTATTATATTTGAGATTAAACGTTTAAATACGATTCTTTGTTTACAATTTAATATTCTTACGAAAATTCAACAGGAAAATACCACCAAAAGATCTTTGACATTAAAAAAATTGGTAAAAGTTAGTATCGATGTCACATTCGATAACAATTTTTAAGATTTTTTTTCACAATTTTGTTTTTTTGTTTTTTTCTTTTTAATCCATTTCTAGACGCATTCAAAAAAATAAATATATCGGGCGGAAAATGCAATAACGGTAAGTGTAGCAAAGTTCTTTATTGTTATTGATATTTGAAATTGCACATATACAACATTTATTTGCGCAAAAAAAAAAATACATACTCTACAGGCAATTCGACATATCCGCCTACAGGGAATTCGACAATACCTCATGGACATAAATGCACGCATGGGCCTAAAGGCAAT
>NW_022595305.1:87692-87970 GCF_009176505.1 Sitodiplosis mosellana | reverse complement strand
CATGGGCATAAGGGCACGCATGGACATAAAGGAACGCATGGGCACGATGGATCACATGGACATAAATGCACGCATGGGCCTAAAGGCAATTCGACATATCCGCCTACAGGGAATTCGACATACCCACCTTCAGGGAACACGACAATACCTCATGGACATAAATGCACGCATGAGCCTAAAGGCAATTCGACATACCCACCTTCAGGGAACACGACAATACCTCATGGACATAAATGCACGCATGAGCCTAAAGGCAATTCGACATATCCGCCTACAGG
>NW_022595305.1:65547-87682 GCF_009176505.1 Sitodiplosis mosellana | reverse complement strand
GCCTACAGGAAATTCGACAATACCTCATGGACATAAATGCACGCATGCACGTCAGTTCAAATTGGGAATTTTGACTTTGATTTGATGATTCTAGAGGTCACCACTTGTTCATTCTTTATTCAACCATTTTTTCGACAATACCTCATGGACATAAATGCACGCATGGGCCTATAGGCAATTCAACATATGCGCCCACAGGAAATTCGACATACCCACCTACAGGAAACTCTACATATTCGCCTACAGACTAC
This sequence comes from Sitodiplosis mosellana, assembly GCF_009176505.1. Lineage (NCBI taxonomy): Eukaryota > Metazoa > Arthropoda > Insecta > Diptera > Cecidomyiidae > Sitodiplosis > Sitodiplosis mosellana. The sequence goes on along the minus strand of NW_022595305.1, from coordinate 87,431 downwards.
TCGACATACATGTGATTGCAATACTACCGGTCACATTAAAATTGAAAATTAGGATTCCCTTCTTTAACTAATAAATAATTGGAAATGGCTGTTAGAATTAATTTTTCATTTTTACTTTCTGATTCTTTTATTTTTCTCATTTTTCTTATTTTCAATAAAGAATATATTTTTGGGCTGACATGCAATTCGAGTGTTCTAATTTTTTATCTGCATTACCAACTGTTTGAACAGAATTAGTGAAATATTATTACTTTTTCGTACAGATTTTTTTGAATCTGTCAAAATGGCATATTGGAAATTTTGTACGATCGTCGCCAATCTTTGAGACTCTCAATAACTCTTTGCATTACTTTCATACGCATGGATCTTTATATGTATACCTTTACAAATCTTAAATCCCGTATCTAACCCCTAGATTTATTTACACTGGATCGTAAGTGGCATGTGTCGGCGTAGACAGAGCAAACAATAAGACGAAGTCTAAATAAAATTAGAAAATGAAGATTATCGAAATTATCGAAATAAATTTTATTTATTTTAACCAAACACCGAAGGAACCATGGTGATTATGATTTTTGCTTGTAATACAAAAATCGCAATAATAAATTATTTCAACCAATTAAACTCAAATAAAGAAAAACTTTTGGATCATTTCCCGGCACGAATGCATTGTCAACAGTTTTAGCTTATGAAGTAAAATAATATTTATTGAAACAGTCCCCTTTGGAATGGAATAAAAGCCTTTTTGTACAATGTATACTCCTTTAAATAAATTCCGGTCTATTTGAAATATGAACAAATGTAAACCAGACTTCCTTACACTGAACGCAGCGAACTCAGCAATGTAGCGAGCTCTGTAATGTGAGAGCTGTCAAAAAAATTTCTGCAAGTGAATTTGCCAATTTATTAGGACTGGTTCACACTGATTTCTCTGTTTTTCGCTATAATCGTTTGATGTCAAATGGACCGAAATATATTTTAAGGAGTATACAAAAGGAGGTAAATTGACATATTTACCTCCTTTTGTACATGTTTTGAAAAGTGCATATTTTTACTGAACAAAGAGAATTTCGGTGTTATTTTTTTGTTTCATCATGTAAAAGTGCCGTGTTTTAGTTAAGTCACCCAAATTTTTTTCTGTTCTGCGCGGAGACGCACTAAATGTGACATTATCCCACGCTTTACATGAACTTTGTTACACTGTGATATTTTTCAACATGTTTTACGCTGAATACGTCGAATATACACTAGAAAATATGTACATTCAATGAGCGTCCAATAGGCGTGAATATATATTGCAGTGTATTTTTGGCATATAAATAGCGTATAGACATATTGGTTTTTTGTTTTGAGATTTGTATCAGTGCATTTCACTGATATTTCTATGTTTGCCATGGAACATACTCAAAATTTGTAATCTATTGAAATAAATAGATGATAGGTAATTTGAGCTGGCTCAGTATAGAATCAGAGTTGATTTCAGTTGGTGGACAATTTTTGCTTCTCTAAGTAGTTCCAAATTTTGTACAAACTAATTATAATTATTTTTATTTTTTTTTTTCATTTCAATCAGTGCGTTGTTTTCAATCATTCTGTTTGCAAATTGTGATAAATCAACTACATATTAGATCGAAAAATTCGAAAACTAACTTCAAAGAACGAATTGTCAGTTTATTTATCTTCATGTCAAAAACCCGTGTAATGAATGATTATAAAGATGAGTAGATCACCATTTCTATTGGTGAGACGTAAAAGAACGCAAGTTTATTCAACTTCGTAGCAATAAAGAGAAGTATGTTTCATCGCAACAAATTTTTTTCAAAAGAATGTATGTATTCCGGATGGAAGCATTTTTATTAACTAAATGGATATAAAAATATACATTCTTTATGCTAAATTTACTTGACCAAAAACATGCATTCTTCTTTCGAAAATGCTTCCATTCGAACTAAATGACTGACTGTATGTAACTATGATCTAAAAATGTGTGGTTTTATTCAAGAACTTTTTCCCAGACGCACGATTGCAATCGTACACGATCTTATTTATATATTTACTATGTAAAATATCGTGCACGATTCCAATCGCCTTATAAATAGTTTCGTATGGAAACTAGTCGATTACGATGTAATTACAACACAAACAGCTGCTCACTCGATAATATCAAGTTGATATTCATTTCATACATATGTTGCACCAGAACAAAATCATGAAAATATAATAAAATCGACGATTAGTTTTATTGTCGCACAAATTTAATCGCAAAAATAACAAGGGAAACCAATTTTTCAATTTCAATGTGTTCTAACAGATTTTGGAGCTGTTATTGAAACAGTTGTTTTTCGTCCGGAGTGCAAAATGAACGGTTTTCTGGGGATACTTCTAGTGACTTGTAGCTTGGATTTAGTTCACAGGTATTTTGAACTAAATGTATCAATTAAGAATAATTTAATTTTTCAATTCATATCTCTTTGGGCAAGTGAGTTTTTAAACTTGTATGACATTTTGCGTGTTTTATGACGGTTTTTGGTTGATATTATTTCAGTGCATATTGGAGTTATGAATGCAACGAGCACAAGTGTAAGCGTATTGAATTGGCAAGTGGGAAAAATCCTACGAGTTTAGCGGCTTGTCAAATTTTCTGTGGCTTGGATCCGGGAACATTGTGGCCGCGCGTCAATGGAAAAATATCAATAAAAAAGCCGATGGTTCGATTTAATCCTGAAGCCATTCAATTCAGTTTTCACAATGCAGCCAAGCCAGATGATTGTTTTTGGCATACTAATAAACAACGTTTCCATGAGCAAATATCTAAAAAAGTACCGCCTTCTTTGAGTCTAACTAATGATGGCAGTCGATTGATGATCATAATCGATGTCGGAAATGAGAGCAACAAATTGGGCCTGAACACAAATGAACACTATAAAATACGCAGTCGTAAAGATCAAAACGATGGAATTGTAGTTAATATCACATCGGAAACCATTTTTGGTGCTCGTCATGCACTTGAAACCATTTCTCAGTTAATTATCTTCGACAATGTCCAGAGAGAATTGCAAATTGTTGGCGATTTTGACATTGATGACCGGCCGGCATTTCCACATCGCGGCTTTATGTTGGACACCGTTCGAAATTATTTCAATATTGATGCGATTAAGCGAACGATCGGTAATTGAATTGAAGAAATAGTGGAATTTTTCATATTTTTATTTTGAATAAGATACATTCAGCCATACTTCGACCAATATGCAGAACATTTAATACGTTTTGTTAAAAAAAAAATAATATCCATTTTCCAGATGGCATGGCAATGGTTAAGATGAATGTATTTCATTGGCACATTAGTGACTCACAGAGCTTTCCGTTAGTGTTGGATTCGCATCCGGATTTATCAGAAATTGGCGCCTATTCAACCGAAAAAGTTTACACTATTCAGAATATACGAGATGTAAGTTGAGTTTTCAAAGCGTTTTCCAACACTTTAACTCATCATTTCGATTTTCTCACCGAAAAATTACGCATTTGAAAAAAAAATTTACTTTTTGAATAAAAAAAATTTCAATTTTTTTTTATTGCATAACAACCAACTAGGTCTATGAATATGCTTATGCCCGTGGCGTACTTTTGCTACCGGAATTCGATGCACCTGCTCACGTAGGTGAAGGATGGCAAAAGAAGAACGTAACCACCTGTTTCAATATGCAACCATGGCAGGCCTATTGTACCGAACCACCTTGTGGTCAACTCGATCCAACGAAAGATCAATTGTATGATATTCTTGAAGACATCTACAGTGAAATGTATGAAGCGTTTGGACGACCAGATCGTTTCCACATGGGAGGCGATGAAGTGCACGAAGAATGTTGGAATTCGAGCAAAGAAATCCAGAATTTTATGCTGAATTTGGGATTAGAGCTTGATAGTAATGGTTTTATGGATCTTTGGGGTTATTTTCAAGCAAAGGCTGTGGCACGAATGGACAAAGTCACCGAGCCAAATGTACCAATCATCATGTGGACAAGCAGTTTGACAGACAAGGCACATGTAGGAAAATATCTCGACAAGCAAAAGTATATCATTCAGGTAATGTTGTCACTTTAAAAGAAAGTTTTTTGATTTTGGAAACGGCCTTTTTGAAAAGTCAAAAGCAAAAAAGCAGAAAATAGAGCAGAAAAGCACGAAAAGATCAAAATAAAGCACGAAAGACAGTGAAAAATCAGAGACGTTGTCTGAAAAAAATATTACCACGAAATCTATTCCAAACAGGTTTGGACGAAAAAAAACGACAACCAGGTAAAAGACTTGCTGGAAATGGGCTACAAATTGATTTTATCGAATGTTGATAGTGTCTATTTCGATTGTGGTTTTGGTGATTGGATGCGAGGCGGCAATGGTTGGTGTGGCCCGTTCAAAACCTGGGACAAAGTCTATGAAAACAATTTTACTTACTTTGACGAACGATACAGATCTCAGTTTTTGGGAGGTGAAGCCGCACTTTGGTCGGAGCAAATCGATCATTTGACACTTGACGATCGAACTTGGCCTCGGCTAAGTGCTTTGGCTGAACGCCTGTGGACAGATCCATCGACCAGTTGGCGGCAAGCCGAGTCTCGAATGCTCATTCACCGTGAACGTTTAGTTGAAAATGGAATTGCAGCTGAAAATGTAGCACCGTATTGGTGTGTTCAACACCAAGGCGAATGTGCCCCAAATGAAAAGAATGCATCAAGCACAGGTGATGTTTTGTTAAACACACAAAGCAAAACAGTTAACACAGCAGTTAGTTTGATTGTATTTCTCATTATACTGAACATTGTCCTATGAATTAAAGCTCACAAGAAAAGAAGAGTGAATTTTAACTTTATTCAACCAATAAAAAGAAACAATAAGCTTTCGATTTTGAAATAATTTTTCTTTCATTCCACTCCATTTTTCTTTCATTCCTGATCGAAATAAAGGGATTGAAACCAAATGTGAATTCACTCAAAAAATGGCATTTTTGAAGTTTGCATTGAAAATTTTATTTTAAATTCAAAATAACTCGATTAAGCTTAAAATAAATTGAAGAATTCAATAATCAGTAGCTGATGCATTTGAATTTAAATTGTCATATTTTTGTCCCAAAATCGTGATTTTGGGTCGTTGATCGACGATCATCTAATATTTCACCAAAATATTTGAAGAAAAGCGTTTTGTTCCACTCCATTTGTGGTTATAAATTGACTGCATTTGGGATCTTTGCATGAAATCGTAGCCTTTTCCATGGAATACTCTTTGAAACATCCCCAGCCGTATGGAATAAAGAAGTGATAATCTTGCAAACAATGACAATTCGGACTCGTCCCAAAAGCATTTGGTGGACATGGTCGGTCATCGTAAGCGAACGGCATACATTTGAGCGTAGTTTTATTCAAAAAATGTTTGTAAAACGTCTCACATTTACAATTCGGATAAATAGAGACTCCGTCTTCACAGAGTTTACCGCAATATCTCAAGTAGGTTTCATAGGCGTATCCTTCTTTTTCACACGTGCAATTTGGGTGTCGTCCTAACAAATTATGGGAAAACAGTTAGTTTGAAGAAAAGAGAGAAATTACTTAATAACTATTGCCTTCAGATCTTGGGAAATGACTATGAACAAAAGGTCAAATTAAAAAATCCATCACGGAAAACAAACCGGTGGATTCATCGGGACATTCATAGCATCTGGCGTATTTTGGTTCAAAGCCAGCCTTTTCGCCGATACAAGTGCAATTTGGGTAAATTCCGATCGAATCTCCAGGGCATCGCATACACCGATTCCAATCTTTCCGAAAGGTTAAGGGATGATCGCAGACGCAATTCGGGTAAATTCCCGTGCTTATAGAAGTATGGAGAAAAATCGTTTTTAATTAATAGAGAAAATGGAAAATTCTTAAGTTGCACTGGATGTCATCCAGTACATGACAAATTGAAATGATAAATCTAGGGATAAATAGCAGTTATTTCAAAGGCTCTGGGAAATCGCCAATGTTGCTTTTGCCTAAAATGTCAATGTCATTAACAGCATTGACGTTTTACTGACTTAAAAGCATTGAAATTTCAATTGCTTTGACGTTCTAGGCACAAATTTCCGAGAGCCTTTGTTAGAAGCAAGTGGTAAGGAAAATGGATTATTTATTCTATCTTTCATCACCGAAAATTGGAAATAGAAAAGTAATAACAAATCCAGCTCACCTATCAAAAGGACATGCACGACACTCATTTATCTCATTAAAAGTGCCCGTTTCACATGTACAATTGGGATATACCCCAAATCCATTCCAGGGACATCTTCGGCATTCTTCGCCATCAAAAACTTCATCGTCTGGGCATTCACACTTCGGGTAGTTCCCTTCCAGATCCAGCGGACAATTGAAACAGCCTGCTTTACGCCATCCGTAAAACCAGCCATGGAATGAATCCTCAGCTTTATAAACTGTTTTTGGGACGAATAGAAGATTTTAATTGACAAATATTGATAACTGTCCATAGCACGCTTCACGGGTGTGCGAAAAAGTAAAAACAAAAATAAATTTATCTATAAAATTATTATTTTTCATTTTATTCTGGACAATTTCGCTCTATGTAAGTATATTTAACGTGATCGTACCGTTTCCATTTTCGCACGTGCAATGTGGATACTTTCCATTTGAACCTGGATGACATACTCTAAACTCATTGAAGAGTGGATTGTAAGTTGCATTTTGGTTCTCGGCTTTGCAGTTCGGATAAAGACTATCTACAGTGCTTTCTTCAGGGCATTGCATGCATTGAAACAATTCTATAACACGATTATGGGCCAAGAAATGGGAAAATTGTTCAAAAATTGCTTCGAATAGAGTTAAAGCAAATTATTTGAGCAGAGAATTTCCGTTGTTTACCCAAATTTTGCTTCAAACATTGATCTGCTTACCTTTATTAAAGCCCTTGAGTTCATCGTGACACTTACATTCGGGAAAATGTCCAGTGCTCTCTTCAGGACAAACGAGATAGCATTCATTGAGATACTCATTGTACTCGTAGTTGCTTCCCGTGCACTTGCAATTTGGATAAATTGATTCAATTGTTGTGTTCTTCGGGCATTTCGGATTTGGGCATGAGTTGGTCACATTATCATAAATTCCACCATAGCGACAAGTACAATTCGGAAGTACACCTTCACTCATAGATGGACACATTAACTGACATTTTCTAGCTTCGAAATTGTAGCCAATGTTTTCTCCTTCGCAATCACACTTCGGAAAATATCCAATGGTATTACTTTTTGGGCATCTTGCTACAGAATTCACTGTATTGAAACTTGTGACCAATATGCAAATGAACACAACGATTTTCTGAAAATTGACAAGAAAAATCAATTTTTTTTACTTGTTTTGATTAGATAATCGTGATTTTTAACGAAGATAGAATCATCTTCCTAAGATTTTGTGCACAGAAATATTAATTCGACAAAGCCTTGTAAACTGTTCTACCATTTTTAACCAACAACCTGTTTAGAGCACTTTCAAGAAACAACTGAGTTTAAGTTCTCTTGATTGGAAGAACTCAAGTAGAAACAGACATATGCACGCAAAACTCGTTTTATTTAAAGAGAATCAAAAGTCATTGAACCGGTGAATAAACTTATTTGCAATAAAAAACTGAAGATCTTAAGTGATGTAATGCATAGTCATGAGCTTCGTCTTTCGAAAAACAGATTACTTAGATTTTTGATTGAGTCCTTTGTTTGATTATGATATCAAGTAGCCTTTTGAAAAATGATTCGTTTTTTTCTTCAGTTCAGTTAATTTCAAAATCGAAAGTGAATCGAAGCGAATCGAAAGCAAAATCAAAATGAGTGACAGATGGGATCCATTATTTGACCGTCTTCAACGAATAACAAGAGCTCATATTGACCGATTGGTAACATTTGTTCGGGTGACTCCGGATAATTCTGAAGAAATTAAAAGAGTTTGTATGCGCTACGTCGACGCTGTGAATGACGAAATTTACGAATATTATAAATGGCATTTGGAACGGCTTGGTTTACGTGACATGAGAGAAATGTTACCCGACTTCATACAGAATTTTCAAAGCAGCATTCAATTGACATTTCATCGATATATCTACGAGAACCTTCGGAGGGGAACCACACGTCAAACGTCATCAATCCCATTGGTAAAGAGAGCATCCAACATTGTTAATGACGAAATCTCACGTATATTTTATTCTTATATTGAAGAGGATGAAGAAACATTAGAATAGAGACAAATTTATTGCAGTGAATAATGAAGAATTGTGTTTTATTTCGATACAAATTATAAATCATGATTTATATAAAGCAATAAAGAAGACAACCTCGTTTTCCTTTCATTTGGACAATCAATCATCAGATTTAGCCGAGAAAAATTCACAGTAGCGATTTTTCGGACTACCACACTGTTCGTGTCCAATCTCAATAAGTGACAAGCACATCAGTAGCAGCATCAACATATGCAGAAAACAACAACAGTTGACTGTTTACACTCATTGTCGAGCTGAACAAGCAATGTTATCTCAAGAATAGTTCGTAGTCTCTGGTAGAAAGCAATTGAAAATACATTGGCCAACAAAGTGTATTCCTGAAAATATGCAAAATGTTATAGGCGAATATGTTTGAAGGTGATGGTAAAATCATTGACACAAAGAGTAACAAAGGAATGTCTGTGGAATTACATAGATTGGAATTAAAGAATGATGAATGATCTTAAAATATCCAACAAATCAAACTATTTGGTCAATGATACACATAAATTTCCTTTTAAAAATATATAATAATTAAATGAAGTAGACTTCGAATGAATTAGCTTTTTTTTGGCCAGTATTTTATTGACTTTAATAAGATAATACAGAAAATATTGTTCTGTTTTCAAATTCAAATAGTGAAACATAATTTGGGGCAATTTCCCTATCTTTTATCCGTGTGTTGATTTATTCAACTGTTTGAATATATGTAGAAGGAAATTGGAATCAAAATGGGCTTGAGAATCGAAATGTTTGTTTGATATTTATAGACACTTGTGGTGTCTTTTTTACACCTTAAACTGTTGGCTATTTATAGATGATTACATTTTGTAAATAAGATTAACACTCATAAAAATCTGCTCATTTTGAGCAAACAGTTCAATGAGTAAACAATTTTCAAGCTTGGTAAAAATGTTGTTTTTCACATTTGTCAAAGCTATAGCTCAGCTCAGATAGTACCACTTCATGTTATCTATATCTATGGTAAGTTTTTCGGTGAATATGTTGAAATTATCATTTTATTGACAAAATGTCGACATGTATGCCAGATTAGATTGCGTTTACTGTTCAATGGCACATTTTCTGGGCGCACTTCTTCGTTAGAAAAAAACACAATCATTTTGGCGAAATATATAGTGGGGTTGACCGATTTTGATTATATAGGTGTAACAGAATACTTGATTTATCATTTACGATATGATATTCGAATTGAAGTTGCCATTCGTTTTCTCAAAAACTCGTTTATCCTATTTTCAATGGTCGCCGATCGCTATTCTCCAAATCGAATTTCAGACAAACTGAGCCCTGTTTCGACATGAAATTGATAGCGATATCTGTTTTTGCACCTCTTTAGACCAGCAATACATGTTTGGTATCCACTTAACAACCGTGTTTTCACTTCTTCATGATCCAGAAACGTGTCATAAAATGTTCATGATTATCACTTTGATTCTTCCAGTGTGGAGTTGTGATTCTTTGGCGCTCTTCATATTCAGTTCCAACCGAAAGGGGAATTTCTTGAAATAAAAAAATAATCGTTTTGTTCATAGACGACTAAATATTAAATTTGTTTTTTTAGGCTTTTTCAAGACGCTAAATATATTTAGTGTGAAATATTCTTCCAAAAAAAACCAGCGATGGTAAAAATGAAGTGTAAAAACGATTCAATAGCGCATAGTTTTGAAAAACTCTACCTAAATTCAGATTTGTCTGATGTAAGTTTTGAGTGTTGTGGATTTGCTGATCAACGCGAGTTGATACCGGTTCATTCTCTCCTCCTTTCCGTCAGAAGTCCAAGCTTGAGAAAGTTATTCAATGGTTCTGCCCTTGGCAAAGGAGTTCACATACCATTTACAGTGAGATCTGCATCGGCATTCAAAGAATTTCTACAGTTTTTCTATTTGACGGAATTTCAGTTGACATTCGATAATTTTGTGGATGTAATCAATTTATGTGAACGATTTGAGCTAAAAGAATGTGTTAACACTTGTGAAGTGACTATACAGAGTGCAATAACAAATGACACCATATGCCAAGGTTATAAATTAGCACTAATCCTGAATTTGGATAGCTTTAAACAATTTTGTGCTAAAAAAATCAAAGAAAATGCCGCGGAAGTATTGAAATCGGACAGTTTTTTGAATAGTGACCAAAAGCTATTGGATAAAATTTTGAAGTTGATTCCATTCAGTTGTGATGCATCAGTGATTGTAAATGCCTGCATGGAATGGAGTAAGGCTGCTTGTGCACGTAACCGCTTGGAAATAAATTCAGAGAATTTACGAACTCAATTCGGGGACTCATTCAATCGAATTCCATTCGATGAATTGACCGTCGAAGAATTCTCACAGCAACTGATCACTTACAAACGATTTTTTGTCACTGAAGAACTGGAACAATTCATTAAGAAAATCGCTATCAATCCAAAGCAACACATTTCAGCCTTACGCCCACAACCTACGATGGAAAATGGAAATGATGTAATTAAAAATCAGCTACTCGAATGCAAACGACTCACCGACACGAATTTTTTAAACGTTTGGAAACGTTTTAATACATTTACCGATATTTTTTACACAAACAAACCACTGCTGCTCACCGAAATCCATTTTGCAAAACTGCCGTATACTGACAAAGTATTGCAATTCAATTATATTCTGAGGTGTCCCACTACAGATCAATGGCTGGCCTCGGGAAATGTCGACCAGTCAAATGGACACGCAGTGATTGAACATCCAGTCGTCATTGAAGCGCATAAAAGATATGAAACCATATTATATACGAAAAATAACACCGAGTTCAGTCTAAATATCAGAGCATTGGATGATAAAATTCGACTCGACGATGACATTGAAATCAATTTTCAACCAACCGATTGTGTGGCAGTTACGAAGCTCGTTTTTCAAAGACCATAAAATTGGTTTTGATTTGATATACAATCTTGAGTATTTGATACAACCATGATCGTGTACCATAGCTACATCCATAACCGGTTTTTTTTCAGCAATTATTCAGTAATTTTGTTTTTAAGAGTAAAACCCGGCCTTTTTTTCCCCAATTAAAAGTAAATTGTAAGGAAAGAGGGGAAGATAGAAGAAGACCTAAAATTTAAATAAATCTCGCCAAAAAAATAAAATCCAACGAAAAATTAGGCTACCAAACTAGCTTGTTGATTTTTGATAACGCAAGTTCAACTTACGCAACATTTATTTTATCTTAAATTCAATCTATTTCGAAAATAAAACGATAACAATAAATAAACAACATTTGCTGTTTTATTGCAAGCTGATTCTTATCAGTTGTCTTGGTTTGAATTTTTTTTTTTCTTTTTCAACGTCTTGTTATCAGGAATATGCTTTATCTCTGCTCTCGTTATCAATGACATTAATTTGCGTCATGGCTCTTCACTTCATATCCAATGAATATCTCAATCTAAGATGAAGCTCAAAAGTCAAGAAGATTGCAAAATAGTTCATCGATCGATACGATAATAATGGATTGTTTAAATGCAAATAGAATTATCATCTAGTTATTACAAGTATACTTCTGATTTGTGACTAGTGTTGCACTGAGTAATGGAATAATTTTCAAAATAAATCGAAATCAATTCACCGCATTTAACTATAAAAATCATAGAAAACGAATCGTACCGTTCGATAAAACGTTCGATTCGCACTTTTGTTCAACATTTACCGTTCAAATTTCAACCGGTACATGACTTTTTCAAACCGATCGATTTTAAATCAAACCATTTTTTGAACTGAAAAACAACAATCGCTTATATTCATAACAAAATGTAAACATTCAGAACGTAAACAACGACTTGAACGTAGGTTTCAACTTGAAATTTTTAAGCACATTAACTTTCGAATAATCGCAAAAAGCAAAACGTCGAATACGTCGTTCATTGAGAGATATAGTCGATACGAAGCGCTAGCGAATAATCGTCGCCACAACGACTATGCAATAAGAAAGAGTTTGGAATGACTAAAGAGAAATTTGGAGTAATACGAGTCGTATTATACAAGTAATCGATGCACGATCGCATAACACAACAAACGGTCGCAGTTCAAGCCGAAGGAGAAATGAAAATAAAAACAAAAGAAGAAACAGATGTGAAAAAACGACCGAAGAATCGTCAATGACAGTATATTTAAGAACGATAACGCTCACATCGGCACGCGCCGTCTTTTTATAGATTTACACACACAAATCACTGCCTTCGTTCGTTTATACCATGCGACATCGTGTCTATGTAGTGGTTATCACTCTGCCGCAAAATCATATGTTCTATTTGTGTGTATTGTGCTGTCGCTTCATGTGGAATATTGTCACTTGAAGTGGCCGCTTCCGAATTTCCTTTGATTGAGACCGCTGTTTTGTATTCAGGCATTTGGATTTCATTATGTTGGAAAATGAAAATTAATTTTTTTTTTTCCAAAATTTGAAGGTAACTGAAATTCTGAAGATTTTTCGGAGAAAAATGCGTAAATCTACGCTTCCTATGGCACAATTCGTCTTTTCAATACGTAGCATCGAATCTCTCATTTTCAACAGCAAACCCGATCCGCAATCACTTGGTATATAAACGAGACTTGACTTGCGCTGTTTACAATCGAACGCCGTATATACGCACCGTGTGCCTGTGATTGAAATGTGCGTCACTGATATGAACGTGTGAGCATGTGAGCGTGTATACGTGTTTGAGCGTGTTTTACTTCAAAATGTTGTTTTCATTCCGTCGAACGACGTGTTTTTGACAGTTCAAATTGTGTCGTCGTCCGAGTGGAATTGCGTCTATTCCGTGGATTTTTTTCTTCATGAAAATTATTTTAAAAGTTTTATTTTAATCATTATTTAAAAAAAGTTGAATTAAATCGATTGAAAAAAAAATTCGTTAATTTTTCAAAATGAGTTTAATCCGTCATCCGTGTCGATTATTATCACGATTATCAGCACCGGGACTACGATTGAGCGTGAGTTGGCATAAAACCTTTTTTTTGGTAAACCGCATAAATTAACCAAATTCCGTTCTAATATGAAAAGGTCGCGCAAGGTTTGCATACACAATCACCAAAGTCCGGAATACCGTCAGCAACACAGAAAATTCTACCCGATGAAACAAAAGTCATCGACTTCCCTGGAATTCGTCAGACAATTTACACTACCGAACCGATATTTCATCTGCCCGAGGATGTGGACTCCATTCCCATTTATCGCATTCTCGATCGAGCGGGAAATATTTTGGAACGAAGCCAAGAGCCTCAATTATCGCGTGAAGTGGTGCAAAAAATGTATCGAAATATGGTTCAATTGAGTGTTATTGATAAAATTTTGTATGAATCGCAGCGACAGGGAAGAATTTCATTTTATATGACCAATTACGGAGAGGAGGCAACACAAATTGGATCCGCATCAGCATTGCATCGTGACGATTTAGTCTATGGACAATATCGTGAGGCTGGTGTGTTGGTTTGGCGTGGCTTTACTATCGAACAGTTTATCGATCAGTGCTATGGAAATGTTGATGATAAGGGAAAAGGTCGACAGATGCCGGTTCATTATGGTTCCAAAGATTTGAACTTTGTAACGATTTCGAGTCCATTGGGTAAGAGCCTCTGAGCAGCGTCAGCTCTATGCTTTAAGATGGACAATTTAGCATTCGCTGATTAATTTTTAGGCAGAAATTAGTTCATTTTTTTAACTATTCAGAAGAAAATCCATTGAATTAATATTCTAACCGGGTTTTTTCACTTTCCAGCCACACAAATGCCACAAGCCGTTGGCGCTGCATATGCACTGAAACGACGACCAAATAACAATCGCTGTGTGATCACTTACTTTGGTGAAGGGGCCGCTTCTGAAGGTGATGCTCATGCTGCTTTCAACTTTGCTGCCACTCTGTCATGCCCGATACTATTGTTTTGGTAAGAAAAGTCAGCAAATGTTGATTTTTTATATTCCACTAAAAACTGAACGATGTTTTCAAGCAATGGAAACTAATTTTTAACCATGCTTTCAAAAAATTGGAGCAAAATTATGAACATTCATCAAAACTCAGCCGATTCAAGCGATCTAAACAACTATTTTCATTTTCTCCCCAAATTTCCAGTCGGAACAACGGTTTTGCAATTTCGACGCCAAGCTCTGAACAGTACAAAGGTGATGGAATAGCTGGCCGAGGACCGGCTGGCTATGGCATTCCAGCGATACGTGTCGATGGAACCGATGTGTTTGCCGTGTACAATGCCACAAAAGAAGCTCGAGCCTATGCAATGAAACACAATAAACCGGTGATCATTGAGGCAATGGCCTATCGAGTGGGTCATCACTCAACATCTGATGATAGCACTGCATACCGATCGGCTGAAGAGATTGAAGTGTGGCAAAATTCCGAGCATCCGATTAGCAAGCTACAAAATTACATGCAGAAAAAGGGTTGGTGGAACGAAGAGGAGGAAAGTGGCTATGTGAAGTCAGTGCGAAAGCAAGTTTTAGCACAAATTTCGGTGTCAGAGAAGAAACCAAAGTCTGATTGGCGCGAAATGTTTCACGATGTATACCATGAAATGCCAAATCATTTGGTGTAAGTTGAATGGTTTTATCAAAATTGGTTATCATAGAAAAGGAATAAAAATAAACGGTACTTTTTCATTCTTTTCAGCGAACAAGAACAAGAGATGGAAGCTCACCTCAAGGAATATGGCAAACATTACCCATTGAAAGACTTTTCCAGCTTAAAATGATGCGTTTCGAATGCGGAACAACTAA
This sequence comes from Sitodiplosis mosellana, assembly GCF_009176505.1. Lineage (NCBI taxonomy): Eukaryota > Metazoa > Arthropoda > Insecta > Diptera > Cecidomyiidae > Sitodiplosis > Sitodiplosis mosellana. Next base: position 72,377 of record NW_022595305.1, on the reverse strand, counting down.
ACCACCTGATTTGATACCAAAAACACTGATCTGATGATTTTACCCCAGAGAAGCATTTAAAATGATGTACTTGATTTTCTTTCCTGAATATGTTCTCCTTTTCTTCGTTCCGAAATTGGCTAGAGCCATTCAGTTTGTATATAATTTGCTTTTTATGTTGAATAAAAACGTTTTTTTATGTTCAAATCTGAAGACTTTTTTACATTGAAAATTGTCGATGATTCCAAACCAAATTATTTGATGAAATTGTTCGATTTTGTCTCAGAATAGATCAATTTTCATTGTCATATTGACATTTTCGTTTATCTCAATTCATTTTTTTTGCAATCGGGTCCGTCGACAATTGCTGCATTGAGCATGGTAGTACTTGGAACTGTCTTAGTACTGGGAACACCATGTGTCGTTGGCACTTTATGTTTTCCTATTTTCTTATCTTCTATTTTTCATTCTTCTTTATTCTGGGCTTAAAAATGTTTCGCATTTCGTTACATAAACTAGGGCGTTGACCTTGTTCCAGTTGTTTTGGTTTTCCATTTTGGTTTATTGTTTTTTTTTCTACGTGCAAAGATAATAAATCTTCTCTCGCGATAATTTTATCACAAATTATGACCCAATTCAAAAGATACTCGATTTCAAACTCTATCAATTTTCAATTTAAAAAAAAAACAATGCATGTAGTTTTAATGTTTAATATATATTTTTATTTTCTATGTTTAATTAATTTTTTTTTATAATTTCAATGCTTTTTTGCCAGAGAATGTGTCGAATGGCTATGAATTTTTACTGAAATTTGCAATATTTTTGAAAGCAATTGAAAAAAAAAAAGAATGCGTCATTGCTTTATGATCAAAAAAGTCATCATCTCTTGATCATTTGGTCATTGTCTTTCGAGTTGTTGATAATTGATACCTGTCTAAATTGAAGTACTTTTTTAAATACGTGATTATCTATCACATATTTATCAAGAGACAAGATAAGAAAATATTTTTAAAAATTCAAGTAAACAAAAAAATGGAAAAACCCAAATAGACAAACAAAATCAACGTCCTAGTTCATGTTATAAAAATCCGAACATTTTCGATTGGAAGCCATATTTAATCATACAGAGAAGCCGAAATGAGGTCGTTTCTTCTACTAGCACTGGCTTGTGCTTTAGCCAAAGTTAGTTATTCAAATCCTTTGATTGTGAGTGTTCAATTCGAAAATATTTCAACGAATTGATTTTTTGCTTTTGATTATAAAATTGAGTGAGATCTTAGAGTTTTTTTTGAGATTTTAGAGTTTTCAATCATCATTCTTTACAAGGTTAAGTGTTCGTGACCTCTTCTAATAAATTGTGTGGACAGAAAAGTCCATGAACATGAATGAATAAAAAAATCAGCATTAATTTTAAGCTAATAAAAAAAACATTAGACATTTTTGCCGAACCGAACCTAAATATTAATTCATTGTGATTTGTGTATTAAACACTTTTACAGACACCCTCGTCCAGCGATAACGTCAATAATGATGGTCAATTTGGCGAGGAAAAGAAATTCCTTCATCTGCTTTCAGAAGCTGAGGCCGGCACCGATGTATCCAAGGAGTTCAAAGAGAGATATTCAAACCGAACCGTTCGAATAGTCACCCCATATTTGAGTCGCGATGAAACAGTCGACTTCGCAAAAGAACACTTGGTCATTCGTGATGATTAAATTTTAATAGGACATCTTCAAACAGTCACTCGACTCTTGAAGCTTTTCGGTAACTTCATTCCACGCATGGATATCAAACAAACCAGCAGCGAAAATGCAGAAATTCTCGTAAGCGATCTCATCAACCTTCATTGCGGTGACACTCTAACCGAACTTAACCTTGCACTTTTTGAACCATACCACGATTTTTTCGACAGTCTCAACAATCCATTCAAGAAAGTTGAAAATCTCACGCTCAACGGCTACGTCAAAACATTGGACTCTCCATCTCTTACATTCGATCAACTATTTCCAGTGATGAAAAATTTGTCTTTTGATATCAAAGCTAACGTTCTTATGATATCAAATATTGATCATGAATTCGCTAATTTAAAGCATTTGTCATTAAGTGTTTTGTTATCTTATGACTTTGGACCAAGAATGCACGACTGCTTGAAAACATTAATCGGAAAAAATCCACAAATTCAAAGTTTGACATTGGTATATTCCAAGCGAGATTTAATGAAATTTATAGCTGAAAATTTGCCAAAGCTTGAGCACCTCAAACTTTTATGGAAATATGATTACGATGAACCTAATGCCTACGACATTCACTTTGATCATGTGAAAACATTGTCAGTACAATATTTGGAGAAAGTATTTGGTGAAAGAGAAACAAACGCACCGAGGAATCTACATTTCAACAATATAGAAGAGCTCGAAACCGAGTCATTCAATGGACGCTCGGAAACCTGGTTGGATTTAGTCGAACGGAGCACAAAATCAAAGAAACTGAGCATAGAAAAGGGGGCATTGTACGATAGTACGTTTGTGCACCTCATCTCAATCGCTCCAAACCTTGTGGAATTTTCAGCAAGAGTACGAAATCGTTTGCGGGACTATAAAATGGTCGATTTTATTCGGAGCCATGCACAATTGGAAAAAGTTCATTGGTCACGAACAATAGGCTTTCAAGAGTCAGTTGAACCACTTCGACGGGAAATCGGAGATCAATGGACGATTGAAACAGTAGGATCGCAGTATATTTTCTTGGCGAAAACATTGATTTTTGTACTGAATAAAAATGTTGAAATAAATGCGACTGAAGATATTGAATCTAGATGCAACTGATTATTATCAATAAAATTACGGTATTAAATTCAAAATAATGTACTTCGCTTTAGCCTAGGGGCATTTAACTCGAAAAAAATTCGTTTCATGCGAAGAATATGCGCTTCAACTCATAGTATGTGGCGATTTCTTCGTAATATGCGTATTATGCGGTGCCTATTCGTTAGAAGTGCACACATTCGATGTCCGAATACTGCACATAGACCATTCATACTGCGAATAATTTCGCATGAATCCTACTAAAATGTTTCCTTCTCTGATTGGTTATACGCCACAATATCGACTATTTTGAATTCAAAGTGCAACGACTTTTTTCATGTAAAAATTCAAGAAATACTTGACTGCAAGTGTTTGATTTGTACTCATTTCGGCTCACATTTTTTGCTGATCATTTTTGTTAACTTCAATCATTTGTACATATGGATTTTTTATTATTTATAATCCAGATGCTATTTCCAAGTATAATGAATCGTCGCACTTATTTTTTCAACGATTTTTATATCTACCAAAACTATCGGCGGTTTTACTTCAATATTTGTATAATATAACATTTTGACTTTCGTTTTCATTCTTATTCTTTGCTATTATATTTTAATTTTGTGTTATATTTAAATTCAATTTTCATCAATTAAGAACAATCTCATTAGCAAGAGATTTGATAAATATTAAAGACAGAAATTGTTGATGTCAAATACTGTTTGAACGAAACTTAACGATACAACAGAATGTTGACATTGTGTTGATGCGTCTTAAATCGCATCGTGGCGTCATTATGTGCACGCGTATTCGCTTCTATGCATAATATTCGTGGCTATGTGAAAAATTTGACACACTTCACTGTGGCACACAATCTATGCGCGTTTATCCGTACAAATCACATATATGAAAAAGAGTAAAAAGTACTTCATACAATGGCAACTAAATAGAAACGATTTTAATTGGCACTTGACAATTTCCTATTTTGCCGTAGTTGGAAATCGTAAACACAAATCACTTGAATCGAACGTGGATCCATAAAAAAGCCAAATACGGTAAATAATACCCACTTGTCTTTATGATGTTCAACAATGTTTTTGTTTTCTACAAATTGTCGTTTTACATAATCTTTGATAAGAACTCCAACCAATATAGGGAAATAAAAATCAAAGCTATGCAATAGAGTATAAAATAAGTGTGCGCACTGCTGCCAACTTAACAGTTAGTTTTGAATTAATATTGTGGTACTTGCACATTTTGTATTGTATTTAACGTGTATCAGAGCCAAACATATTGAATCGGAAAGTAAAGAAGAAATCATAAATTAAATCGTTTGCTTAATTTAGTCGTTTCAATGGTTTAGTTTAAAAAGCAACAGATATGAGACGATCATTCGCAATCGTCCCTTTAGTTGGGGCATGTGTCCTTGATATAGGTGTTCACGGTGCGTTTAAATCAATTTCATTGAAAGCCAGCCTAGAGCAGCAATTATGGAAATATTTTGCAAATGGTCAGCTATGGAACATCAATCTCATTGAACCTGTTTGTAATTCTTACGATCAAAATCTATTCCATTGGTTCATTTAGGCAACCTAACTGGCGTACGAGCACTTATTGAACAGGGTGTAAATGTAAATGCTGCAGATTACGCTGGATTAACAGCACTTCATTTTGCATCTAGTAAGTCGTTAGCACATCTACATTCGTGTCCGTCAATAGTGTAAACTCGATGTTATTCTCAAGTTCAAGTCCATTTTTGTGGCGATTCATAATGGTTATATTGTTCAAAAATTCTGACCCAACGGACGAATCGTATATAAATTTTCTAAACATGTATCAATTGACTATTACTGAAAATACCACACATTGCCTTTTCAGGCCATGCGGATATAGTTCGATTACTTATCGAAAAAGGTGCGAATGTCAATGTTGAAAACAGATTTAATGAGACACCACTTCATCGGGCAGCTGAATATGGTATATCTTTCACACGTCCCAATTAAAAGTGTCCCTTTCCATTGGCACGACTCTCATTATTTTTGCAGGCCATGTGGAAACGGTTCGAGTACTCACCGAGGAAGGTGCGAATGTCAATGCTGAAGACCAATTAGAAGAGACACCACTACATAAGGCATCTGGGAGGATGGGTAAATCATTTACATATCTCCATTAAAAGTATTTTATTGCAGTTTCTTCAGATGGTTGCTCCAAGAGCAATATAGGGGTAAACGGGGCTATTCGACGCACGGGGCAAACCGACGCAGTCGAGATATCTCGAAAACGACAAACGTCAGGTACCTAGTGTCATGTATCGTTAGCTTCGCCATTTTATCCTTCACATTTGGTGTGTATCACTTGTCGACATTAGTATCTCACAAACTGTACAGAGCGACAAATATGTTTTTGGCTACCCATGACTTGATTTTTCTTGCCCACAACATTTCGATTTTTTTCAATAAAATTCGAGTTCTCTCAATTGAAGGTAGTCATTTTTCATAATTGATGTCAAGCACTTTCACGTGGAAATATGTGCTTTTGGTGTTTAACCATTTCTTTTCGATGAACATAGTTTGAAATATGAGCATAAATCGGAGAAATGTCTTAATGCCGTTCTTCTTCGCATTTCGTCATATTCTTTGGATTCCTAGCAACTTTTTCATGTTCTGTATGTTTCAGCCAGGAGATAAATTGATCTTGATTCCATTCTCTCAGCTCATAAAATGAGATACAATTGGAGAGAGACGCGCATGATACGAAAAATAGTCGTCGGAGTAAAGATAGTACCCACTGCAGCTAAGAAAAATACGGCTACACCATTTTACATTTTTATCCATTTCTCAAATGATATTCTCATATCTTATTGATATTCATAAACTTCGTAGAACATAATAGATTTTATTCGATTACTTGATTTTGAGATAATTGACTTGAAATACGGTGAAAATACGAGTGCGTCGGTTTGCCCCATATGGTGCGTCGGTTTGCCCCGGCTGCGGCGGTTTGCCCCGAAAAAATGGTGGTCAGAAAATTGGCCAGAAAACTTTCTGGGTGGGTCACACACCATAAATGTTATGCATCAAAATATTCGCATTTACAATACCTATCATGTGATAAAACAATGAGTCAGATTGCATGGCTAGGTCGGGAGATTTTAAATAGTTAAGAAAAGTGCGTCGAATAGCCCCGTCCTCCCCTTCCACAGCCACACCGATAGCAATGTGTTGAAATATACATTGTAGAGGTTTCATTGCCAATTTCAAGTGTATACCAACACATAGAAAAGTACGCTGCGACAAGATGTTCCTAGTGGCATGTACCTATGCTCTTGTAGCAACGGTGTGAGTTTCTTTCATTACTATCCAGGCACTCTGGAAATGGTTTGAATTCTTATCGAAATGTAAAAAGAAAAAGAGAAAATACTATTTAAAATTAAATGAATTATTTTTTTAAATCAAAATGTAAAATCGAAACGTAATAGGTAGAAAATGTGATTGGGTTTTTTTGTATAAAAGAAAAACCGTTTTTTTTTACCTAAATCAAATAAAATACTATCAAATCTTATGTAATTTTGGCCGATTGAACCAATACATTCGAAACATTGTACCCATGCAATATATTTGTTCACGGGCCACAGTCTCATGTTTGATAATTATCTAGTCTTTATATGGATTTTAATCGTATCTAGAACATAGACTAGCATAAATTGTAAAAGTATATCATTGTTGGAATAAATTGTAAAATGAATTGTATGAGAAATATTCAGTCTGTGATTAGACGGTGTAATGAACAATAATAGCTGATGTCATGCAACTGATGAATTCTCTTCGATTTGTGGAAAAAAGTTGTTCAGTCTAGACAATAGCGAAAAGAATTCTTCATACTGATTTCAATACAAAATGCATCTAAAAAGGATTTCAATGTTCAACCATATTTTAAATATGGGCCACCGAACAGACAACACGAATCAAATTACATACATTATCATAGCAATAAATAAAAGAGTTGGAATATTAGGCATGATATGAATGGACTTTGTTTACTTCATGTTAC